>NW_011888975.1:1889618-1896399 GCF_000151845.1 Pteropus vampyrus | reverse complement strand
CAGAGCAGGGCCAAACGCTGATATGTTCCTTACTCGATAGTTAGGGTATCTCCCGGGCTGGTAGAAGTCATTCTTGCAGTCTCATTATGTGAATTTTCTGGCTGAAGAAAGTCAAATGAAGTTGCTATTAACTTCTAACTTAGCCCAGAAACCAATACGGCATTGCCAACGATTGCCCTAATTACTTGCAGATGACCACAGCCATGTCAGTGTGCAGATGAAATGGCAGGATTTCAGCATTAGTTTTTTCTTTTTTTATTTTTTCGTGACCAATTTGTTGACTGGTTGCTTTAGTCAAGTTAATTTGGACTAAGGAAAATAGAGAGGACAGTGACTATGCAAAAAGGAAAGGTGACTCACAAAACAAGTATCAGAATCTGAAATTTGGGTGGAGCATAGTAATCATCTGAACCACCCACTTGGAGAAGTGGGGCCATCCTTAGGCTATTGAGACTTTTATCCTATCTATCGTGTATCTATCAATCAATCAACTTATCTATCTATCTATCATTTGCATACATATGTATCTTTACACAATCTACATATATGTGTATCTGAGTGTGTATTTCATGTGCATACAGTTTGGTCGACAATTCCACTGGTGCCTGCCAACACAGCATGCCTCTCTGCTTGGATTTCATGGCCTTGTGTAGGCCCCACCCACACTGACTCTGGGCTCACTGAGACATAATCAAGCATGATGCAAACAGGCTTGATAACCACTTGCATATTGGGGCTTATCATCTTGGAATGTTTGCTGTTGGAGTCCTGGGCCTCAGTGTAAAACAGTCTATCTTGCCATTGAGAACCCCAGAGAGAGGAAGATGCCTAGGCAGCCATAGCTCTCATAGTCATCCACTGAGGAGCCCGCCTGTGAGAGGAGAAGCCTCAGAGGGTTCAGCCCTTGTCCAGCCAAGCCTGGTCAGTCCACAAAGTCATGATAGCAATAAAATATTGTTTTAAGCTCCTAAGTTTGGATAAGCGGTGTATTACACAGTAACAGGTAACTGAAACATCCATGTGTGTTTCTGCGTATATGACATCCACAGAAATTTTCCAACTTCCTCTTATATTTTTATTTTTTTTTTAATTATAGCATGTTTAGCAAGTAAAACAAAGTAAATAAACTTTACGTGTACATTTTAACATAATTTATAACTGTAAAGTGAATAACTGTGCAACCACTACCCTGGTCAAGAAACAGAACGTCACTAGCGTCCAAACCCACCTGTTTGCTCTTTCCTTATCACAGACTTCCCTCCCTCCCTCCCCCCCCCCCCGCCACAGGTAACCGCTGCCTTGAATTCTGTGACATTAATAGGTTTTCCTCATAGTTTTGTCACTAACATACAGATTCTTAAACAGATGGTTCGTTTTGCCTGTCTTGAACTTTCTATGGAGTCACTCTGTATCCTTTTATTGCTCGCTCTAAGCTGGGCCCTTGTCCTATATACTTTGGTGTCCCCATGAAACCATGCTTCCTTCCCAAGGGCTACTGAAAAAAAATTCAGATACAGACAGAGCTACCAGCCCGTAGTCCTGGCCACTGTAGAGAAGTTACAGTTCTGAATCTGAGGGATTTCCTTTGTAATCCACTAAGAATTGCTAGCTTAAGGTCATAGTGGAAAGTGTAGCTATTATACTTAAGTTGAAACTAAAAATAATCATAAGAGTCCAAACATGGTATTGAGCTACATCAAAACAGTTTAGGAAAAAAAAAACATGGAAGAGTCAAGTAACATTTCTGGGTACACAGCATGTGACTACTCAGTAATGTGTCCAGATGAGTGTGTTGTAGAAAATGACCTGTTGATCACGTGTATGAGAATCCCTTGCGAGAGCTTATAAAATGCATATTCCTGAGCCCTATGCAGACCTACTGGATTATCTGAGATTGGGATCCCGAGGTATCTGCACACATATTTTAATAAAACTCCTAAATTATTCTACACACGTTGAAGTTCGAGAACAAATGCTCTAAATAAATATACAAGGTCTGGCACGTTCAGAGGAAATACTTCTTACTTCACATTTTAAGAAAGTGGTTGCCTTAGGAAACAGCATATTTATTCCAATGACGTTGCTGTCCCACAGTCCAAACATTTTTTGTGACTACGCATTTTGTGCTGCCATAACGGCCTCTAAAACATTCTTCAGTATCTACTCAGTGCTGCAGATCTGTGCTTTGAAACAGTGGATGTGAACGTTAGCAATAGTCACAACTATTTAGAAACATGTCTGGGGAATGAGGTCAGTGATCAAGCAGGGCGACACGGTCGGGGTCCTAAACAGGGTGCGACCAGGAAGCAAATTAAAAGAGCTTTTCTTGGGTGGGTCTCATAAATTACAAAGATGAGTGGGTTTGACAAAACATATGCACATTTTCACAATCACCATATTGATCTGTAATGAAAATTGTTTCAACATTACATTTGGCTTGGGGAAACAAATATTCAAAGTGTTCTATTTCTAGACATTTCCTGAAAATACATTTTTTCATTACTATTGTACCAGAAACACGTACACAGGGACAATAATTCAACACAATGCCTCAAATTTTATCCACGGTGATGACTTTTTAGCACAGATGTTTCCAGATCAAGTTTTAAGGGTATAAAATCAAGACAGCGAGAAGCCATAGTGAAAAGGGCTCTCGGTTTTTGAATACTTTTATTCAGCTATTGCTGCTCAATCAGATACAAATCCATTCTCTTAAATGTCTACGTTTTGGTCCTGATTTCTGTTTTGACCCCAGGTTCTGCCCTAGATTCTTGGTTTTTGAGTCCTGCTGCCTTCAGTAACCTCATGTATTTCAGCAACACACTCTCCTGGCACCCAGGAGAGAACAGCCATGGCCAGCCATTGGCACATCAGCATATGATTTCTTAGATTTATGGATTAAATGCCATTGCAGCTTACAAGGCCGTTTGAGTTCTAAACGAGTTCATAAAAACAATCTCAACATTACAAAAACAATTTTAACAATCTCAAAATAGTTTTTCCTTGCTAAATTTACTTTTAGAAATCTTACTGTCACTTAAATTTTTTTAAGCCACAGTTTTGCCATTGGTAAAATATATATAATAGTGAGACTTCAAGGAGTTTTTGAAAGAATTAAATGAAATAATTCCAGTAGAAACTTAGCATAGCGTATAGCACACTAAATGCTCAAAAACGTTAGCTACTGTTACTATTATAATGTAAAGCGACCACCACAGTACTTGGTGAATGTGGTTGAATAAGCAGTAGCTATTAATATATATTTTTAATCTTACTGATGTAATAGCCAGAAAGATATTTTAATCAAAAATTTAATTAAGTCAATGACCATATACCCTCAGAATAGACGCAATGCCAAGTTCTTAGCTTTTGGACACTGCCTAGTATATTTTTTATTCTAAATAGATATTATTAAAAGCATGGATTCCTATGTCGAGTTTGACTTTCTGGTTGGGATTTGTCGATATGTAAGAAATGCCACTAAATCCTGAGATTTGCTAAGACTTAATAGTTTAGTACTTTCGCACTAGCAAAAAGCAGTAAAAAAAATTAAACCGAAGCCCTTAAGCATTTAAATAAACGTTTAGGGAACTTAAAGAATATTTTATTCACTAGTAAAAATTACCTAAGATGCGGAAAGATGACCCAGGCATCCTATATTCTAAGCCAGCCTCACCTTTTATTCTAACATGAAAGTCAAAAATAGCTTAGTAAACTTCCCATTTTTCCTTTAAAAAAAAAAAAAAATACTGTGCCCTGCAGTACTTCTTGGCTCTTACCAGAGAAGGGAGAAAAAACTGCCAAACTATCATGAGATAGGTGGCTCTCAGGGGTTCTCCCTGTCAAGCAGGAAGTGCCAGAAATCTTGCAGCGTGTCCAATACAAATTTTCTTTTGTGGACTCCAGAGGTTTGCATCTGGATACACATCTGCATTTTCTGGGTGCTGGGCCAAACTGAAACATTCAGTTTATCCATTGCTAATAAACATGTCAGCAGTTTCTTTGCTCTCACATCTGTTGTGAAAAATGTTATCTTTCCTGAAGTGTATTTATTTTGTCTTTAATACCAGCTTTCATGGATTACAAAATAGAGATATGCCTTTACTTAACAAATTCAATAGCATATGCTGGAAAGTGCCCCACAAGAGTGATGAGATAAATTAAAGACGTATATTATATCTTGGATCCTGAAAAGGAAATCAATCTAAAGAAAAACGACAACTCTCAGGAAGGCCATACCAATGGAAACAACTTGCCTCTTAATCAAGTTCATCTAAAAATCTATTCAAGACGTTCTATGCATCGTAGGAATTTAACAAAAAGTTTTAAAAATCTATTATCAGTTGTTTCATTATAAAGTCTGTCTTCAGTCAAGCTGATGACTTCCTTTCCCAAGGAAACAACCCATACTCATTTGTTTCTCATTCCATATTCTGCAGAATACCTGCCTCGCCCACTTTACTGAGAGTGAGGCTGTTAGAAGATCAAATGGGGTTTTGTTAAGATGCATTAGACATAAAACTGTAAATTGTCAGATAAATGGTAAATAATTGCCGATATGTCTTCCCCTTTCTATTCTTTTATTTTAATTCATAGTCAAGGGTCCATTTTCCAACGGTCCATTCCATCTTCAGCAACTCTTTCTCCTTGCCTTCGCTCACCAATACCCCACCCTCTCAAAACATTTAATTGGTGGGGAAGGGCTATCTCTCTTACACAGGTGAGGAATAGCATACCTGAGAACTCACCAGCACAGTTTAAAGAAGCAAGTGGGAAAATCCTGATATTGAGTGTATAATAAATATGATTAGGGCTGTCAGAGATGCACACATGTCCTCGTCAGTCTCTTCCTCTGGGGTTATGGATATTCCTAATACCACATACCTCCCTCTGAAATTCAAAGTCATTTTCTGCCCTATTGGCCAATAGCTAATTTCTGCTGAGGTCAAGGAGGAAATGAGTGGAAGGCCTATAAGATAAACTAGCAAACTGTGTGCTCATATGTATAGTTCTTTGCTAAAGCATTAGGTCAATATTAAAAAAAAATGTATCAATGAATAGATAGTGATTAGTTAATAAAAAAGAAAACAAATATGGAAATAGGATCAAAAAAGCTAAAAAGTGGTTTTCTAAAAGTTTAACAGAATCAATCCAGTTTTGGCAATATTGGTCAATTAAAAAAATATAGAAGGCACAAATAAATAATATTAAGACTAGAAAAGGGGACATATCTAGAAAAACATCTGTTTAAAAACAGCAAGAGAATATCATTAAAATAAATGCCAATAAATTTAGGGAGCTAGAGGAGATGCATAGAAAAATATAACTTGATAAAAGTGACTTAGATAAAATAAAATCCTGAATAATCTTCTACTATTAAAGAAATTGAATCCACAGTGAAAATCTTCCCACGAATAAAGCACCAAGTAAAGCCAGTTACTAATGAAATGAATAATTTCAATCTTACAAAACACTTTTTCAGAGATGAGGAAAAAAAAGGAAAAATGCCTAGCACATTGCTTGAGGCGAGTTGTATCCAAGCCAGTCTTTAAAAACTTTGTTGAAAGGATTGATCTTACCAGATATTGATCTTTAATATAAAGCTCTAATAATTAGGAGAGTATGATATTGGTACAGTAATAAACCCTTAGGCTAGTGGAATGAAATAGAAAGACTGAAATAAACTCGTCCAAATATGGAAACCTGACCTATAGCAGAGTCATCAGTGCAGATAAATGAGGAAAGATTACACTCTTCAGTCAATGATACCAATCTATTTAGTCATCTATAAGAAAAATATAAGATTTCATTCCATACTACACATTCACACAAAATCCAGATCGATTAAGAGCAAAGTTTTATAACTTTAGAAAAAAAATAGCAGAATATATTTATGAATTCAGAATAGAGAAGGATTTCTTAAACAAAATACTAAAATGCAAATCATAGAGAAAAGATTTGACTAATTAAAATGAGGTATCATCAAAAAAACATCATAAGAAAAAATTATCATTAGATGATTCTGCTCATCATGACAAAAGTAAAAAGACAAGTCACAAACTGGCAGAGGATACTGACAGCACATATGTATAAAAAGCTTGGAATCCAGAATATGTAAAGAACTCCTATACACGAATAAGAAAAGGACAGACAATCCAATTTTTTAAAGTAGGCGAAATACATGAACAGGCATATATAAAAGGAGAAAACAAGAAGGGCCCATATACTTATTTTTAAAAATGCTCAATTTCATTAGTAACTAGGGAAATGTAATTAATACCATAAATGAGAACATTTCACACACACATTAGAAAAAAAACTGGACAAATCTAAGTTTTAATGAAAATGTGGAGTAAATGGGAATATAGGCATTTTAGGAAATAACTTGACATTATCTAGTTATGTTGAAGGTATTTGTTGCCTATGACCTATCTATTTTCCTCTTAATTTTACATCCTACAGAAACTCTTTAATTAATCAAGAACTATGCATAAATGTGTTCCTAACAGCAATTTTTGTAATAGCAAATAACTGAAAATAACCCAAATATCTGTCAATCAAAAGTAGAAAGTATGAATGCATAGTGGTATAGTTATACAGCAGAACTCCTTATGGCAATGAACATTAAGCAACATGTGTTAATAAACACTGATTTAAAAAATAGTACGCCAGAAAAGCAAGTAACAGAGGCTATATATACATGACACCATGTTCATAAACCTCAGCGACAGCAAAACGAAACATATGTCAGAGCGATAGGCATAAGTGGTACAATTATGAA
>NW_011888975.1:1877930-1889178 GCF_000151845.1 Pteropus vampyrus | reverse complement strand
AAACATGCGACTCAGAAACCAAGGGCAGTAAAGAAGTGACAATCAAAATGTCAAGATGATTCAGGGGCTTCTTGGAAAGCAATTTTGATCTGAAGCCAAAAAGGTGTCGAATATGAAGCCAAGACAGACGTATCTAAAGCGAGAGCTAAAGAGGACAACTGGACTGAGATCGGTGGTAGAGCGAGCGAGCATGGGGAAGGGGGACGTAGGCAGAGCCTCGATTCCAGGAGAAATGGCCCTCAGGAAAGGGAGTGCGGGAACGTTTCCAGTGCGAAAGCTGCGTCACAACTCTTGCCCGTTAATAATCCACCATAAACATTTCTCTTCTTAAGGGATCAAGTTTTATGTTTATGTGGACCTGGAGTGTATAAAACATGTTCTCAAGATGGCTTTTTATAGGGATGAAGTAAATGGACTAAGAAGTGATACGTGAGCTTCCTCTTTCAGAAATAGTAAGACGACCCTTTGTGAGGTTTTAAAGAACTGCGGAGCGGCACTTGTTTAGGTGACCAAAGAGGGGGAAAATGCCTAAATCGCAATCAGAATATCTACACTTAATGTTTATTTTCAAACAACTATATAACTGGGTGTGAAGCTTGGCTCAGACGCTGGACCTTGGGAAGTCACAGCTTCTCCCTGTGAATTTTCTCATTTTTCTCATTTGTGAAAGAGAGAGGTAGGCATCTGCTTTCTTCATTTTCCAGTCCTAGCATTGCACCATGCTAAGACTCATAAATTCAGTGATTTAATTCTAATTGAGGTTTCTCTGTTCAGACCATTTTCTAGAAGCTAAAAGAGAAAAATGTCCACAAAGACCTTTACTTCCCCGAATTTTCCATCTCCTAGTTTGGCTTGGAGAAACCTGCTCTCTACGGGAGAGACATGTGCTGGCAGCTCGCTTGGCAGTCACCTCCTTGCTTTGAAGCCCTGTCAACCTCTACACCGTCATTGGACAGGGGACGCCTTATTTCTAAGACATATTTGTGGAACTGGCACACCACTGGCTCAGCCTGGAGCGGTCCCTTAATTAGAACGTGCCTGTCAAAAGCAGAAGAGGCCTTTGTGTTCAGTAAAGGATGCTTAAAAGTGAGGGTATCACATATTTTTTCTCTTTCACCACATGGAATTTTTATTTTTATGGCCTTCAAAAATGAAACAATTTTTATCTTAAAAGCAAATATTTCTCCTGCTCTTAAAATGCTAGCATTTGAAAACCAATATATACTGGCAAATAACGTGGGAAACAGACATGCGGAACACTTAATAATGATTGAACACATAAAGCATTTTTCTTCTGTTGTTATGTGACAGCTGGATGAGTTTCAACTTCCTGCTCACTGCACAGGCTCTAAGCTTCCAATTCTGGGCTTTTTCCTTTTCTTCCTCCTCCCTGCCTCCCCATCCCCTTCTCGCCTCCTCCTTCCTCTTTGGGAAAACACGAATGGTTTTGATTACATAATAGCTGCAAACTTTATATCTCCCACTTCAATTCTTACACATCATAAACAGAAGAGTGAACTTCAGACTCCATTAAGAGAAAGGTTGGTCTGAATTGTAGGGAGGCCTTTCATGTTGGTATGATTTAAAAAAAGTTTGCTATAGGAAAAGGAATGCATTGAGGTTTGGCTAGAGATCATGCTTTGACTACCAACCATTCAGCCTAAATAGCGACAAGACTCCAATTCTAATCAAGTCAAGAGTGAAGCCTTGAGTCCAGGACCAAGGCCCCTGCAGGATTCATTCAGTCCAACAGGAGTTTTAATACATGAGCACCCATAAACACAAATAGGCTAAGTGAGGATAGTCAGAGCCTTATAAATAAACTGTGAAATGTGCGCACCTCGTAATTGTGATTCTCTCTTCTCTAATGTCGTGTTTTCTTTGGCATTTCCCTTTACAAATAAACTTCTATTATTGTCATGGTGCTCAGGTAAATTGGGGACAGGAGGAGCGAGTCAACACTTTTTATGCCACTACCTACAAATATTTACTGAGCACATGCTCTGTGTGAGGCACTGTCCTAGACTCTTAGCTACCTCAGTGAACAAAACAGACAGTTTTCTCTATTGGAAAGCAGAAAGACACCTTTAAAAGCAGTATGAATAAACATATTATACAGTCGCGGCAGGTGAGAAGTGTGGTGGAACAATAGAACAAGGAAGAGGTATACGGGAACACCAGCTGGGGCGGAGAGTCGTGATTTTTAAATAGGATGGTTAGTGAGGCTGTGTTAAAAAAAGGGACATGTGATCAGAGACTCCTTTGAATCTTGGGAGAAGAGAGGCCAGTGATGTTTCTATATTTGAAAAAAAGATTTGTTCTGGGCAATAGTCTGTTTTGCCTGATTCCCTGGTACATTTTTATGCTCTTTGGTAATGTGATTCTAAATAAGTATACCGTACTTCTGAGTATATTGAATTCATTATAATGTAACAATTTTTTTTTTGAGCCCCAGCTACATAATAGGCACTGTTTAGGAGCTGGAGATATATCATTAAAAAGGCAGGCAGGGTCTCTGTGATCTCGGAATGTCCAATGGAGACAGGAGAGGCCAGCAAAGACACAGAAGAATGAGATGATTTCAGAGGGCAGTAAGGGTTCTGCAGAAATAAATAGGCTAATAGCAGGCGGGGTGGAGAGACAGGCCTCAGATAAGGTGGTCAGGGCTAGAATCTGTGACACTAATCTGAGTTCCAAATGAGAAGATGATGATGAACAGGAGAAGACTTTCCCAGCATAAAGAACATGAAGTACAAAATCTCGGAGGAGAAGATGCTGCTGACCTGTGGTAGGAACAGTAAAAAGGCCAGTATGGCTAGAGCAGGGAGAGTGGCAAGAGATGGCATCAGAAGAGTAGGCTCTGTTATGAGCTGAATTATGTCCCCCAAGATACTGAAGTCTTAACCCTCAAGTGCCTGTGAAGGTGACCTTATTTCAAAACAGGATTTTTGCAGATGATCAAGTTAACGTGAGGTCATTAGGGTGGGTTCTAATCCAATATGTCTGTATCCTTATAGAAAGGGGAAATTTGGACATGGAAACAGACATAAACGGGGAGAACTCCATGTGAAGGTGAAGGCAGAGGGTGGGGTTACGGATCTACCAGGCAAGAAACACCAAAGATTGCCAGCAATCCACCAGAACTTAGGGGAGGGGCATGGAACAGATTCTCCTCCAGAAGAAACCAATCCTGCAGGCATCTTGGTTCTGGACGTTCCATCTCCAGAACTGTGAGACAATACGTTTCTGTTGTTTAAGCTACCCAGTTTGTGGTACTTAGTTATAGCTGCCCCAAGAAACAGACACAGGCATAGACAGATGCCCTAGACAGTCAGATTCTAGTCTCCATGCAATGAGAAGATCTGAAAGGCTCGAAGCAAGACCTGATGAACATCTTTAAAAGGATCGCATGGATGTGGCTATCTGGTCATGGCATTGCAACCAAGTGGAGCTTGGCGTTTTCCTCAAAAGAAGCTCAATAGAACTTTACACAGCCATTAGAGAGCGACCATCATATGCAGAATAGGTTTTTCAATTTTCGAGTGTTAACATTTAGCATTCTTGATCTTTAAAACTATTTTTTTGGATAGAAGTTTTTTAAAAGTATAAATATATATTTTAGGGCTGAACGAAATCTCTCTTGCAGAAGATGTTTGGAATGTATGGGTTTGCTTATATTTCTATCTTGTTTACCAGCAGGAAGGCAGGCTGAGTCAAAGCTTTCATTTACTGACTGAGTAAACTTCACCAAAAATGAAAACTTTTAATTAATATATTTAAACATGTTTACAAACACATCCAGATATGTACATGACCTACAAATATATGTATGTATGCCTGTGCATACATACATATCCATAAATAGTATATTATTTTCATACTCTATGCCTATGCCTGGATACTAAATTTTAGATCTGTAAACAATGTTAATCATTTAGGTCTTGTAAGTCAGTACCAATTTTGATGACCATTGAAATGAGCCAATTTTGATGACCATTGTAAAAAGTGGGTTCTTAGTGACAAAGACTGGGGAAAAAAAAAAAAAACTGTGGTCCGAGGTTAGCTAGTTCCTTAATAAGTCTAGTTCTGCTCCTAAAAGTTTGATTATACTTTATAAAGTTTCTGAATAAAATCCAGTTTATGGACAATTCTATAGAACAAACCACCAAGTTCTTTAAGAAATAAAGATATAAGAGACATGACCACTAAAATGTGTGAACCTTATTTGGATTCTGGTTCAGACAAACCAAACCATTAAAAATAGAAAGAAAAAAGGAAAAGAAAAAAAATTCAGAAAATTCTCAACACTGACTAGAGGTCTGAGTGTATTAAGTAATTATCTTTTTTTTACCTTTTCTGGATTTCAAAACGTTATTTCATTTACGAATTTTTTAAATGATTATCTTTTAGAAATTCTGAAACATTTTGTATGAGATGATATGTCTAAGGTTTGCTTCACAATAATTGAATGGCAGGAGGTGGACGTATAGATGAAACAAAAGAGACCTGAGTTGATGATTTTTAAAACTGGGGGTAGTAGGGGTATGTATTGGCAGTTCTCATTGTATTAGCCTCTTTATTTGATGTATAGTAAACATTTTCGTACTAAAATGTTAAAAATGTTTTTTCACATATAGCATGTTTTAACATAGTTCAAAGTTTTTAAATTCTATAACCTAGCTTGCTGTAGTACATTGTTATAAATATACCTCCAGCTAAAGCAGTCTATTAAAAATTGAGATTGTATTATTCATTTAATACTTTATGTCTCGATGATTCCAATGATGGATAATTACTATTATATTACATATTTAATTATAACCCAGATCAGATGTCTGTTGTTCCAACCTCAGGTTCCAACCCTGGAGGCTTCCAGTCACTTGAGCTGACAGCATCTCACCTCTAGTGTGACCTGCTTTTGCTTTTTTTGACCTTGGGGCTTCTCTGATAACCCAGCATGGGATGCCAGCATGACGCTGCTTGGCAGGCATCCACGGGCAGCTGACCCTCAAACAATGGCATGTGTGAACCTTTCTGCTGTTGGCCCTTGGATGGACAAATGTAAGAGCCATTCTATGTGCTTTTCAAAAACTCCCATGAGATCATGCCCTGTTTGTTCACAGAGGTGACCAACTTGAGAATCCACCTTCATTTTGAACTGTGAGAAAGCAGAACTCCAGAGCTTTGCAAAGAATCCCCCTTGAGTATTCGGCAGAGCCCTGATCAGGGCAGGCATGTAAGGAAACCATCTGAGCCAGAGAAAGAACCACTTGAAAAGTTTGGTGGTAACAGCACCTATCAAACACATAGGGCCAGGAAGAGTATCCACTCTCATCGCCCCTTGAAAACTTCATAATCACAATGAATTGGGAGGGTATTCAGAAGGGTATTGCCTCAGTTATTGGGAATTAGTCCTAGATCAAATACTTTGGACTGCTCTAACAAATCTTAAAGGTGGTACACCAAAAGATCAAACTGTTTCTAAGTAACTTAACTGTATCCCAGGAGAAAGCTCAAGAATATTTATAGGAATAAAAATATATCCAGCACCCTAAAATATAAAATTCAAAATGCCTGGCCCTAATCGAAAATTAGCACACATGCAAAGAAGTAGGAAAATATAACCCATCATGAGGAGAGAAGGCAACCTACTGAAATTGACACAGAACTGACACAGATGTTTTAATTAGCAAAGATATAAAAATGGCTATTGTAACTGTATCCCATATGTTCAAAAGTTATGTAGAAACATAAAAGAAATTTAAAAAAGCAAATCAAACTTGTAGTGATGAAAACAAAAAAGTCTGAGATGAAAAATACACTGGATGGGATTAACAGCAGATAGGATCTTGCAGACAGAAAGATAAGTGACCTTGAAAATAAACAGAAACTGCCCAAGATAAAGCACAAAGAAAAAAAAAAGAATTAAAAGAATAAATAAAAAGCATTATTAAGTTGTGGGACACTTTCAATCAGTCTAATATTAGTGTATCTGAAAGAGATGTTGGGGAGGCAGAAAAAGAACTTGAAGAAACAATGGTCATTTCTAAAACTTTGAAGAAACTGTAAACCCAAAGAGCCTAGAAACTCAATTAATTCCAAGCACAAGAAATATAAAAAAAACTATACTCACCAAGTCCAAAAGGCATTATAAGAAAAGAGAATGACAAACCAATATCGTTTATGAGCAAAGATGCAAAAATTCTAAGTAATATTTTATCCAAGCATATGCAACAATAACAAAAAAGGGTACTCTATCAGTAACAAGTAGAGTTTGCTCTATGAATGCAAAATTGGTTTAACATATAAAATCAATGTAATTCACTATATTAAACTACACAAAGAAAAACCACATGATCATCTCAATAGATGCAGCCCCTTGACAAAATCCATATCCATTCCTGATCAAAACTCTCAGTAAACTAGCAAAAGAAGGAAAATTCCTCAACTAGATGAACGGCACCTATAAAAGACCTATGGCTAACATCATCCTTAATGGTAGAAGACTAAATGTATTCCCACTAAGTTTGAGAATAAAACAAACATGCTTGCTCTACCACTCCTTGTCATCATTATATTTGGAGGTTCTAGCCAGTAAAATATGGTAAGAATAATAAATGAAAGGCATCTATATTAGAAAGGAAGAAATAAAACTGTATTAATAACCAACGTGTTCTCTATGTAGGCAGTCCAATGGAATCTATGAAAAAGCTATGAGAACTAATAAGTGAGTTTAGCAAGACTAGAGAATACAAGATCAATAAACAAAAATCAAATTTATTTCTATGTACTAGAAAAAATATCAGAAATCAAAATTTTAAAATTACATGTCATCATGGCATAAGGAAATATGAATTTCTTAGGGATAAAACTGAGAAAAGATTTACAAAACTTGTATGCTAAAAACTATAAAATATTGCTGAGAGAAATGAAAGATGACCCGAAGAAGCGAAGTGAAATATTATGTTTGTGGGTAGAGATATTCAGTATAATCAAGATATCAATTCTCCCCAAATTAGTCTATAGATTCAACAGATTCAGAATCCCATTAGAGTTCTTTTTTGAAAGAAATTGGCAGGTTGGTTGTAAAATTCATATGAAATTGCAAAGAACATAAAATAATCGATATATCTTTGAAAGAGAATAATAAAGTCTTTAAACCAAAGACTTATTTTACAGTTACATTAATCATGACACTGTGGTCATGAATGGCATAAAGACAGAATAACAGATCTGCGGATTGCTTGGTGACTCTTACCAAGTGGCCCCAGAAGTGCACCGGCTGGCCCTTAGGCCAGGAGGCCCTTGGGCTAGCACACCCAGCGGCCCGCTTTGACTGGTGCCTGAGCCTGAGCACCACCCAGGGCTGCATCTGAGGAAGACACACCTGAAAGGTAGACAAGGCAGGCACCAGAGCCCTGCTAAAGTGAATCCTGCCCCACGGGTTCAGCCTCTCACTGGCCAATCCTCACAACCTATAAGCCCGAAGGTCAATCCCTCCCATCGATGTGCAAGCAGCAACCAAAGTTCAACTACCACAGGAGGGCACACACAACTCACACAAAGGACACACCTGGAACACCTGGCTCAGGTGACCAGGGAAGACTGCGCCACTGGGCCCCACAGGACACCTACTACATAAAGCCACTCTACTAAAACCAGGAGACTTAGGAGCCCTACGTAGAAACAAACACACAGAGGCAGCCAAAATGAAGAGACAAAGAAACATGTCCCATATGAAAGAACGACACAAAGTTCCAGAAAAAGAACTCAACAAAATGAAGACAAGTAATCTACCAGATGCAGAGTTTAAAACACTGGTAATAAAGATGGTAAGTGAACTTGGGGGAAGAGTAGATGAACTCAGTGAGAACTTTAACGAAGAGAAAACATAAGAATGGAGATGGAAAGCATAAAAGGGTACCAGTCAGAAATGAAGAATACAATATCTGAGATGAAGAGTATATTAGAGGAATCAACAGATTGGATGAAGCAGAGGATTGAATCAGAGATTTAGAGGATGGGGTAGTGGAGGACAGCAAAAAGAAAAAAGAATCCAAAAAAAAATGAGGAAAGTTTAAGGGGCCTCTGGGACAATATCAAGCATAACAACATTTGCATCACAGGGGTACCAGAAGGAAGAAAGAGAGCAAAGAATTGAAATCCTATTTGAAGAAATAATCACGGAAAACTTCCTCAACCTAGTGAAAGAAATAGACATACAACCCCGGGAAATGCAGAGTCCCAAACGAGATGAACCCAAAGAGGCCCACGCCAAGACACATCATAATTAAAATGTCAAAGGTTAAAGACAAAGAGAGACTCTTAAAAGCAGCAAGAGAAAAGCAGTTAGTTACCTACAAGGGAGCTCCCTTAAGACCATCAGCTGATTTCTCAACAGAAACTTTGCAGGCCAGAAGGGTTTGGCACGAGATATTCAAAGTGAGGAAAAGCGAGGACCTACAACCCAGCAAAGCTTTACTCTACCCAGCAAAGCTATTGTTTAGAATCAAAGGACAGATAAAGAACTTCCCAGACAAGAAAAAGCTAAAGGATTTCAGCACCGCCGAGCCAGTATTACAGGAAATGTTGGAGGGATTTCTTTAAGAAGAAGAAAAAAAAATGTATCAAAAATGTGAATAAAATGACAATAACTACATATCTATCAACAAGAACTTGAAACGAAAAAGAATTAAAAGCTCCAATCAAAAGGTAAGGCAGCTAAATGGATAAGAAAACAAGACTCTTATAAATGTGGCCTGCAATAGACTCACTTCAGATCAAAAGACACACCAACTGAAAGTAAATAGATGGAAAAAGATATTTCATAAAAATGGAAGCAAAAAGGCTGGGGTAACAATACTAATACCAGACAAAGTAGACTTTAAAACAAAGGCTATAACAAGAGATAAAGAAGGACCCGGTAATCCCATTTCTGGGTATTTATCCAAAGAAAACTAAAACTAAAACACTACTTTGAAGGGACATGTGCATCCATATGTTCATTGCAGCATTATTTACAATAGCCAAGATATGGAGGCCACCTGGTGTCCAGCAATGGATCAATGGATATAGAAGAGGTAGTATATATATACAATAGAATATTACTCAGCCATAAAAATAAGTAAGTAAATAAATAAATGAAATCTCTACATCTGCAATAACATGGATGGACCTAGAAGGTATTGTGCTGAGTGGAGTAAGTTAGGTAGAGAAAGACAAATGCCATGTGATTTCACTTACACGTGGAATCTAAAGAACAAAATAAACAAACAAAACAGAAACAAACTCATAGAACATTTTGAGGGTTACTAGATGGAAGTGGGGCTGGGGATGGGTGAAAGAGGAGGAAGGGATTAAGAACAAATTGGTAGTTTCAAAATAGTCACAGAGATGTAAAATATATAGCATGAGGAATATAGTTAATAATATTGTAAAAAGTAATAGTAATATTGTAATAACTATGTACAGTGTCAGATGGGCACAATTTATTGGGGTAATCATTTCACAAGTTATATAAATGTCAAATCACTATTTTGTACACCTGAAACTAATACAATATTGTATGCCAACTATAATTGAAAAATAAATATATATATTTAAAAATAATAGAAATAGAAAAAAATAAGTAGTAGAAAAAAGACCAGTGGGTTGCTAGGGGAAGAGGAAGAGGGAGGAGGAGGGGCTAGGGAGGGTGAGAGGACACTTTTGTGGGTGATTGATACGCTGGATTAAACTCCCTTGATTATGTTGGTGATTTCATGCATATATACATATTCGGACCCCAAGCACAAACCCCAAGTGGTAATTATTTGAGTGCCTACTATATACTAGGCACTGTACTTAATGTTTAGTCCTTAATACAGATCTTTTCATATAGGTATTTATTATCACTAATTTACAGATTAGCACACTTGGAATCAGAGATGTTAAATACTTGCCCCATTTTACTTACCTAGGACACAAAAAATTTTGGAAAAGTAATTTCTTTTCTCTGCAAGTATACAAATATAAAATAAAAACTTCTCTTCCTCCTAGTCATCGTCAGGACTTTCTCTGGCTCTTTAGTTTGAGAGAAGGCATGTATCAATTATATATTCAGCTACACACACGAACATACACAGGTTTTGGAAAGCCCTTGAATATTCTTTTTAATTTTGTCATTTCACTCTCAGGCCTATTTTTATTCAATTTTGACTGTACTTTCAAGGTTGTTCTAGCTTCAAACCCTCTTCTGTGAGGCAGGGAGCCCAAGGATACAGAGAGATTGGTTAGCGAATGTCAATAAAGTACTTCAAAGGGATTGGGATATATAAATTGAAAATTGTTATTCTTCCTGTAATAGAAGAATTGGTTGAAATGTTGAATTTCCTTTAGTGAAACGTTTTAATACCTTTCGTTGGTAAAATGGGTTACTGCCAAAGAAGTCCAAACAACCAGTGGTTTGGTGTATGGTAAGGGTTTCTACAATAACACCTGAACAGCAGGAGGTGCAGGTATTTTTCAAAGTAAAATAAGACTGAAAGCAAAGGGTCATGCACCTTGCAGTAAGGTGAGACATCAGTTATGCCCCATGGGCTGTTCAAAGGGGCACAGCAGATGTAAAGAAGGGGAAGCTGGAATGGAGCCACGTAACACATGCCTTCATTTCATTCATGGAGCAGACAGAGCACGGAGCAGATGGCCCCTTACTTTGATGAACGATCAGAAGGGAAGCCCACGGATACATAGAAAATAGGAGCGTAGAAAATGGTTTTAGGGACCATGTGTCAAGGAGAGCTCCAGATGGGGTGGTTAGTCCCTCTTCTCACCCTCAGATCAAAATCCAACAAGAAACTGGAAAGGATGGCCAGTAAAGAGACAAAAAGGAGCAAATGGTTGATGGGATGGGACGAGTGTCCTCCTCTTCATCAAGCCCGCCGTCTTGGCACACAGATCTACATTTTTCATTTTCAGAGTCTTTGTCCCCACCATTTCTTCTCTCTGAAAATTCCTCCTCCTGCACAATCTGAACCCAGCCGTCCTTAGGACTTTGCTCAGATTCTACATCTCTTCAGTTTTCTTAGCCCACAATGCTTGTTTCTTCTGAATTCCCAAATTACTCAGTGTGTATCAGCCATTGCTTCTTTAATTAATAATAAATTCGGTATGTGATGTTCTTTTTTTATAGATAAAGAATTCTCTGGCTTTAAGTGACTTGAGATCTAAGACCATTTTTAAAATCATTAAACTTCTGCTTGGCACAGTG
>NW_011888975.1:1874325-1876929 GCF_000151845.1 Pteropus vampyrus | reverse complement strand
TTCCTTCTGAATTGTCACGCGGATTTCAAGTCTACTGGAGAAAAATGTAAATGTAAAGGCAAATGAAAAGCAGTCCTATTTTTCTTTGGTCTCATTCTCTGAAAAAAAAAAATGCTTTTGCCACTATCACATTAAAAGATAGCAAAAACTCAACAAAAAATTATAAATTGCTTCTAACATGTTAAGATAACTTATTTTTGCAAAGATTAAAAACCATGTCGAACTGATTGAAGACCTTTGTCGAGAACATTAAAACATTTATGGTGTAGCACTGTAATTTGTATCTGAAAAAATAAAGCATTTGACCATGTTAGTTTCTAAGCATATACAAATGTCACTGAAGAAACAATTAAGAAATTCTGTTTTGCATTCCATCGGAGGCTCACTCCCTGGTTGGAAGAAGTACCCTAGCTATAGTGTACTGCCCCTCCTTTGGCTGGTATTCTGTTTCGTGGCTTTTTGGATAGAAGCCTCTAGCTCAGACTAAATCATCCTATCTTTCACCATGGTATAAGTAAGAGTGTGTCAGTAACCCAGAGCTTCCCAAGGTCTCTATTCAGTCTAAGAAAGTTCGAAGTCTACCCACCACGTGCATCTTTTCCCTCTGGGTCTGTGAATCATGAGGCAGATGCAGTGTTAAATAACTACCCCATTTATCAAACAATAATGCATCCTTGGGATCCTCCAGTGCTCTAAATCACAGTCTACAATGGGCCACATGTAAATGGCCACATTTTTCTTCATTAGTCAAGATTAATGAAAGGAATGTCTCATTTAAGGAAAGAATCAGCCGCAAGAATCAGAAGTCATGACTGAATACTAATTATAGAAAGATTGAAAAGGGTTATGATCCTTAGACTTTGAGTTTTTAAAAAATCCCCAAATTCCATGGAGTATCCTCCAAATTACTAAAAATTCCTTTTAAGGAAGCCAATCTCAAATAAGCTATTTCTGTACTCCTTTCTCATTCCTTCACTCAAAAAAAAAAATGTATTTTTCCCATAATGTGAACAAAACTCCCTCTGGGGTATTTCCCCAGTTCCTTCATTGAAATACACACAAATCATCATTGTACACCTTCATCAATATTCTCAAACATGCTCATGTACTTGGAAGCCAGATCCAAAAAAAGAAATCATCACCATCCCTCTTGTGCTGCTTTCCAGTGACTATACGTTCCCCCATGGCTAACAACGTTCCTGTTCTAACATCATACGTATTGGGGGCCTTTTTTAGAAATTTATGTCCCTGTCCAATACATACTGTTCGTGTCTTGCTTCTTTCACTCAACATAATGTTGAGCGAGATTCACCTATGCTGATTCACGTAACCATTTGATTATTGTCATTGTTTATTTAAGTATTCATTATATACACAGAATGCAATTTATCCATTCTGTTATTGATAGACATTTGGCTTTTTTCCAGTTTTGGCTGACACATAAGTTCTACTCTGTTTCTGCCTGCATTCCCATGCTTCCATCTAGGATCATTTTTCTTCCGCCGGAAGAACTCCCATTAAAATTATCTTTGGTGAAGTTGCGCTGTAAAGAACCTCACTGTTTGACTACTCGGAAATGTCTTTAATTACCTTAATTTGGAAAAACAATTTTACCAGGTACAGAATTTGAGGTAGGAAATTTTTTTCTTTTAGCTACTTGAGCATGATTTCCATTATTTACCAGCTTCCATCACTTTGAGAAGTCAGTTGTTTTCTTATTGTTTCTTTAAAATCAAAGTCCTTTTTTATCTGGCAGCTTGAAGATAGTTCTCCTTCTCTTTGGCTTTCAGTAGCTTTATTATGATTTTCCTTGGTATCATTTTCTTTATATTTTCCTGCGTGGCATTCAAAAACACTTCTTGAATCTATGGCTTGATGTTTTTCAGCAGTTTTGAAAAATTATCCTCCATTATCTCTTCAAATATTGCTTCTGCCCCATTCTCTCTTTCTTCTTCTAGGATTGCAATTACATATTTGTTATTCTTTCTTATGTCCTATGGTCTCTTGTCCTCATACTTTCCTTTGTCTCTCCATATTTTATTCTGGATATTTTTTTACTGACTTATCTTCCAATTCACTAATTATATCTTGGCTATGTCTAATCTGCTTTTAAACTCATCTATTAATTTTTAAAATTCAGCTATTGTATTTTTTATTATAGAATCTCAGTTCAATTATTTTTATAGATTCCAATTCTCTACTGAAACTTTCACCTTGCCCTATATTTTCTTGAAAATGTCAATCATATTTTTTAAAAAGCCCATGTCTGATAACTTTAATAAATGTCTTTCAATATGTCTCTTTCATTTTTTCCCTGAGTGTTATTTCTCTTAACTTTTGATCATTTTGTCTTGCTGACTGGAATATCTGATAATATTTTATTAAATGCTAGCATTGGGTATGGAATATTTTTTTAAATAGTTTGAAGTTTTCGATGATGTTCTCTTCCTGCACAGAGCATTTACTTTTCTTTTAGTGGGCCATTAGCCTAGGCAGATCACCTTACACTTCTGAGTTTGTTTCAGTCTCTGTAAGAGCTGATTCTATTCATTCTTACTCCTAGTTTGTAATCCTTCAAGGGTCCCAAACAAAAGTCTGATTATT
>NW_011888975.1:1871784-1874275 GCF_000151845.1 Pteropus vampyrus | reverse complement strand
TGAAAATGTCAATCATATTTTTTAAAAAGCCCATGTCTGATAACTTTAATAAATGTCTTTCAATATGTCTCTTTCATTTTTTCCCTGAGTGTTATTTCTCTTAACTTTTGATCATTTTGTCTTGCTGACTGGAATATCTGATAATATTTTATTAAATGCTAGCATTGGGTATGGAATATTTTTTTAAATAGTTTGAAGTTTTCGATGATGTTCTCTTCCTGCACAGAGCATTTACTTTTCTTTTAGTGGGCCATTAGCCTAGGCAGATCACCTTACACTTCTGAGTTTGTTTCAGTCTCTGTAAGAGCTGATTCTATTCATTCTTACTCCTAGTTTGTAATCCTTCAAGGGTCCCAAACAAAAGTCTGATTATTTACCAGATCCTTAACACTTTCACAGATTCCAGTTCTAATTTTTGTTCCTTCAGTTCCATAAAACTGCTAAAGGCTGCCCTCAGTTTCTCAATTTCTTGGCTGCTTTTTAATTGGAAAATACTTTGATAGGAAAAGCAGCTCCAAATGTTAGGCTCATGTCTTTGTTCTATTATTCTGAAGTTATTGATGCTTTACAGCTCTCCAATGCCGTTAAAATTATTATTTTTTTTAATTCATCCAGATTTTTAAGTAGTTATTGTTGGAGTGTTGGTCAGATACAAACTATTCTGTCATAGCTGAAACTGAAAGCTGACCACTCCTTTAGAGGTTATGATCTTAACAGCTATCATATCTGGACTGAATGGAGCACTTTACCGTACACTGTTTAGCTCATCAACACTAAGGAGTGACAAGGTTCAAATTAATATTTAGAAATACTACTTAAGAAAAAAAATTTTTTTAAAGCAACACTAAATATATGTGAATTCTTATTCAGACTGCTAATGGGCACTTTCTTTTAAATTTCAACTCTACGTATTTCACTTTTCTAAATAATGCAATGATAAACATCTTTGAATATATACTTTTGTGTGTGTTTCCTGATTATTTCCTGAGTAAACTTCTAAAAACATAATTTCTTGGTTACAGTTGTAAGCATTTTTAAAGCTCCACCACATTTTTGCCTTATTGTCTCCAAAAAGGTTTGGTTATTTACATGCTAGTAATGAGGCTTAATCTTATGTGCATATTTATAATTTTGTATTTTTTTAATTTAAGAAGAGACAGGAAAATATTTTTATCCTGAAAAACATTTTTCCCTACCCATCCAGCTATAAAATGTTATAATGGGAATTTTTATTTTATTCTTCACACACAGCAAAAGATCTCTTTGAGCATGATTCAAAATATATTAAATTTCATCCATAAAGATCTTTTATTCCTGGCAACATGTTCGAGATTATATCAAAGAGGGGGTTTCCTATGAAATTTATGTTATAACCTTAAATGTTTCAATAACTGCTAGGTAGATGTCTGGTGAACAGTCTAACAAGTAGAAAAACACTTAGAATTGTGCACATGGTTTGAAATTGCCATGGTTTGAATTTGAGTGGTTTGACAGTGTTCGTGCATCCTCTGTTGACACCCGCTAGGAAACATACCATTGACGTATGTTTCATAAGAGTCACTGTATGGCTTGGTTCAGTTCATATGAGGTGGAAAAAACTCGGGTTCTGCACTTTGGAATGACAGGACCAAGCATTGTGCGGCTACCTCTTAGAAAAGCTACAAGAACAGGGCCTAAGGCACCTCAACCAGGGAGGCTGACTTCAAATTACCAGACACGTCTATTATGAAGTGTTGAAAGGAGAAAGAAAAACAAATAATAAGGTTACAAAATAAAGTTTATTTTATCAAAATTAAAACTGCTTCCTTCTCTCCACTTCAGAGTACGTTTGAGATGGAACAGTCTGAGGATTACATTGCTATAATCCCTTAGCAGTTAGTTCCACACCAGGAGGTGCCTGCTACAGACAAAATTGTAGGGTTAGGAATGTTCACAATTCAGTGACCTGATTGGCTGACTATTCCTCAGGGCTTTTGAATCAAATATTTATACATCTAAATGGGAGCAAAGAAAGGAAAATGGTTCATAAAGGGAGTCCCAGAGCATGTATTATTGAAATAACAGATGGAATATTATATTTTTGAAACATTCTTTCTATAAAGAAGTCTTTTGAAGTTTGTTTTGGTAGGATAAACTGAGCCAAGAGTGTTGGAGAGAGAGAGAGAGAGAGAGAAAAAAAAAGGTTTTATTTTCAAATGTTTAGTGTCAGCAGTGTACAAAGTTAGCATTTCCCAAAAAAAGGCATGCCTCAAAACGCACTGCAGAACAATGTGTCTGCAGAGTCGCTACTTTACATAACAGTCCCAGGGTAGGGATAACTCAGAAAACACTTGACTGTCACTGCCTTGTTTGCGTGTACAGTCTCCAGAATCTCAGACCTCCGAAATCTTTGCAGAAGGTGTCTGTCTGGCCTCTCCCTGCTGAATTCTTCATGTTTCCTAAACCGACTAAAACCTAAGCTAACACTCAGGGCACCATCTGACACAAGTCA
>NW_011888975.1:1867994-1871734 GCF_000151845.1 Pteropus vampyrus | reverse complement strand
TTATAATGGGAATTTTTATTTTATTCTTCACACACAGCAAAAGATCTCTTTGAGCATGATTCAAAATATATTAAATTTCATCCATAAAGATCTTTTATTCCTGGCAACATGTTCGAGATTATATCAAAGAGGGGGTTTCCTATGAAATTTATGTTATAACCTTAAATGTTTCAATAACTGCTAGGTAGATGTCTGGTGAACAGTCTAACAAGTAGAAAAACACTTAGAATTGTGCACATGGTTTGAAATTGCCATGGTTTGAATTTGGGTGGTTTGACAGTGTTCGTGCATCCTCTGTTGACACCCGCTAGGAAACATATCATTGACGTATGTTTCATAAGAGTCACTGTATGGCTTGGTTCAGTTCATATGAGGTGGAAAAAACTCGGGTTCTGCACTTTGGAATGACAGGACCAAGCATTGTGCGGCTACCTCTTAGAAAAGCTACAAGAACAGGGCCTAAGGCACCTCAACCAGGGAGGCTGACTTCAAATTACCAGACACGTCTATTATGAAGTGTTGAAAGGAGAAAGAAAAACAAATAATAAGGTTACAAAATAAAGTTTATTTTATCAAAATTAAAACTGCTTCCTTCTCTCCACTTCAGAGTACGTTTGAGATGGAACAGTCTGAGGATTACATTGCTATAATCCCTTAGCAGTTAGTTCCACACCAGGAGGTGCCTGCTACAGACAAAATTGTAGGGTTAGGAATGTTCACAATTCAGTGACCTGATTGGCTGACTATTCCTCAGGGCTTTTGAATCAAATATTTATACATCTAAATGGGAGCAAAGAAAGGAAAATGGTTCATAAAGGGAGTCCCAGAGCATGTATTATTGAAATAACAGATGGAATATTATATTTTTGAAACATTCTTTCTATAAAGAAGTCTTTTGAAGTTTGTTTTGGTAGGATAAACTGAGCCAAGAGTGTTGGAGAGAGAGAGAGAGAGAGAGAAAAAAAAAGGTTTTATTTTCAAATGTTTAGTGTCAGCAGTGTACAAAGTTAGCATTTCCCAAAAAAAGGCATGCCTCAAAACGCACTGCAGAACAATGTGTCTGCAGAGTCGCTACTTTACATAACAGTCCCAGGGTAGGGATAACTCAGAAAACACTTGACTGTCACTGCCTTGTTTGCGTGTACAGTCTCCAGAATCTCAGACCTCCGAAATCTTTGCAGAAGGTGTCTGTCTGGCCTCTCCCTGCTGAATTCTTCATGTTTCCTAAACCGACTAAAACCTAAGCTAACACTCAGGGCACCATCTGACACAAGTCATGGGCCACCTCCTACTTGCTGAGATTTCGGTAACAAGCAGATTAAGATTGTGGTTTTTATGCCACATGGACAATATCACTGGGTCATCCAGTCCGGGTCTGAAGAACAAAAATGGAAGCATGCGATACAAGGAAAGCCGGGCAGAAGGCCACATGAAAAATTCGCCACACTTGCTTTATTTTCCTCCACATGGGAGCCTGAATCCATGACAGAATCAATAGTTCAGAATTATTCTGTTGTCTTTCCAGGAAAAATAGCCCATTACTAAGCAATCGATTTGAAGTGCTCCATGGTCAGTCCAATTTCTCCATCATTTAGCTTTCAGGACATGGTTCAGTTAGCCTGCTCGTCTCAGCTATTAACTGGATCTGTTATATGATGATGTGATTTATTGCATGGCAACTGGAAGTTACTTTGGCCAAGGAAAGAGAAAGAATTTACAGAAACACAATTATTTTGACCTCGTACCCAGATATGATCTCTATCTGTGATAGGAATTGAATGTAATTCCTGGTAGAGTCCATTCTCATAAAGAACAAAAGGAAGAGTAGCCTGGGAGAAGGGGTAATGGTTACAATGCAATAAATAAAGGAAGTTCATTCCTGCTGAAGTCCAGGCTACTGATATTTGCTGATCAGGTATAAGTAGGTATAAGTTTTGGGTATAAGTTTATATAGGCACTGACCACCAAACAATAGCCAACTGGCAGAGGGTGAAAAGCCAGTAACATATAGCTTCTGAAAAATCAGAGTACACGATCAGATGGCAACTTCTGCCAAACGAAAGAAGCGAGAAAGAGAAAAAGAGACAGCAAGTCATTTCCACCCACCTGTGGGAGCCACCTCTGAGTAAATAAGAAAATATTTTAGTGATGGCTCCTTGGGTGACAGCATCTGCTCAGGGAGTTGACTCAGAGAGCCTCAGAAGCTCAGAGTTCCAGCCAGCAGCAGAAAGGACTCTTGGCAGAGCTGCTTCCTGTACCTCTTTTGATCATAGGACTCGGGCTTGGAAAGGTTTTCACCAGTCTTGTGGTTTCCTGGTCGTGCGTCAGTACATTCTGGCTGAAACACTTCACTTCCTTCAGGCCAGCCCCTCCACCAATGGCTCATGGCTCCACAGTTCACTCTCTCCAGCTTTGAACTAGACTCCAAGGACACTGCTGGCTGCAGCAAGAACCTTGAACGAGAGACTTGCAGCTGGGATGCTAGCTCTCTTCTCCTTGTGACAGGGATCCTAAGTGGAAAAAAATAGGTTTAATGGAGTCTCGCTAAAAGTCCATTGAGGCATAGAATATTACGTGTGGTTCCCACAATCTCTTTTCAAAGACAGTCTGCAATAGAATCACTTGGGCAACTGGTTAAAATACAGAGATCCCCAGTCTAGTCTCAGACCTAAATCAGAATTTCTGAGTGGAGACGGGGAGTCTGTGTTTTTAAGAATCTCCTTCACGATTCTGACATATAGTCACTGTCTAGTATAATATATCCAATATATCAAATTTCATAAATTAGGAAACTCAGGCCCAGGAAAATTGAGTAACTTTGCTCAAGTAAAACATATCCTAACTATGCAGTGTTCCTGTGACCTGAAGGTTTCTCTCCAAAGAGGAACGATTCTACTTACACAGGGGGCCCTTTTCAAATCCCACTACTCCCAACTCAGGTAGGATTAGAAAAATGTGTAAAGTCAGAACAGCCATCAGAAAAGGCAATGCTTTTGCTCATCTGTCTTCAGCAAGCTTTACATCATGGGACCTGAGACACTGGCAGTTTGGATAGATCACATAAACAATAAAAGAATTCCTCAGACACTTAGTGAGTGATGACTACATACAGTCATTTGAAAATTTCAGCGTTATTTATAGAACAAGGTTTCTGTTGGGTGATTTGGGGGAGTGGTGCAGCATAGGAAGAGTTGAACAGAAGACCAAAGAATTTCCCAAAGAAAATGGATAATTTTCCTCTTGAAACTGAATGATATTAGAAACACTAAATTTTGCAATGGCTCAGAACCATCATAAACTGAAAATAGCATCAGGAATAATTTATGCTTTTATCATTCATACATTTACTGATAAGCATTTAGATTGTGCCAGGGATCATAGATTATCTCAGGGATGTCATAATGCCATGTGATTAAGTACTTATGAGTAAATGCATGGAAGATATGATTTTGAAAGAATGCAAGAATAAAACTGTGGTTGCTAATACAACTTCTGGAGTCAGAAGTATATGAATCAAAATCCCAGATCTACCACTGACTAGTTGTGTGGCCTTGAGGAAGTTACTTAACTTCTTTGAGACTTAATTTCATCTATAAAATGAAGTTTGACAGGGCTCCTAGGAATATTAAAACATGGCAGGGGGAAGGGAAATGAGGGGGTGCTGAGGTTATTGCAGAAAACAAAAGGCAAAGGGAAGAATGCAAGTGAACCAAGATTATCCAAGAATATATCTAGACTAA
>NW_011888975.1:1806177-1867944 GCF_000151845.1 Pteropus vampyrus | reverse complement strand
ATCAGATGGCAACTTCTGCCAAACGAAAGAAGCGAGAAAGAGAAAAAGAGACAGCAAGTCATTTCCACCCACCTGTGGGAGCCACCTCTGAGTAAATAAGAAAATATTTTAGTGATGGCTCCTTGGGTGACAGCATCTGCTCAGGGAGTTGACTCAGAGAGCCTCAGAAGCTCAGAGTTCCAGCCAGCAGCAGAAAGGACTCTTGGCAGAGCTGCTTCCTGTACCTCTTTTGATCATAGGACTCGGGCTTGGAAAGGTTTTCACCAGTCTTGTGGTTTCCTGGTCGTGCGTCAGTACATTCTGGCTGAAACACTTCACTTCCTTCAGGCCAGCCCCTCCACCAATGGCTCATGGCTCCACAGTTCACTCTCTCCAGCTTTGAACTAGACTCCAAGGACACTGCTGGCTGCAGCAAGAACCTTGAACGAGAGACTTGCAGCTGGGATGCTAGCTCTCTTCTCCTTGTGACAGGGATCCTAAGTGGAAAAAAATAGGTTTAATGGAGTCTCGCTAAAAGTCCATTGAGGCATAGAATATTACGTGTGGTTCCCACAATCTCTTTTCAAAGACAGTCTGCAATAGAATCACTTGGGCAACTGGTTAAAATACAGAGATCCCCAGTCTAGTCTCAGACCTAAATCAGAATTTCTGAGTGGAGACGGGGAGTCTGTGTTTTTAAGAATCTCCTTCACGATTCTGACATATAGTCACTGTCTAGTATAATATATCCAATATATCAAATTTCATAAATTAGGAAACTCAGGCCCAGGAAAATTGAGTAACTTTGCTCAAGTAAAACATATCCTAACTATGCAGTGTTCCTGTGACCTGAAGGTTTCTCTCCAAAGAGGAACGATTCTACTTACACAGGGGGCCCTTTTCAAATCCCACTACTCCCAACTCAGGTAGGATTAGAAAAATGTGTAAAGTCAGAACAGCCATCAGAAAAGGCAATGCTTTTGCTCATCTGTCTTCAGCAAGCTTTACATCATGGGACCTGAGACACTGGCAGTTTGGATAGATCACATAAACAATAAAAGAATTCCTCAGACACTTAGTGAGTGATGACTACATACAGTCATTTGAAAATTTCAGCGTTATTTATAGAACAAGGTTTCTGTTGGGTGATTTGGGGGAGTGGTGCAGCATAGGAAGAGTTGAACAGAAGACCAAAGAATTTCCCAAAGAAAATGGATAATTTTCCTCTTGAAACTGAATGATATTAGAAACACTAAATTTTGCAATGGCTCAGAACCATCATAAACTGAAAATAGCATCAGGAATAATTTATGCTTTTATCATTCATACATTTACTGATAAGCATTTAGATTGTGCCAGGGATCATAGATTATCTCAGGGATGTCATAATGCCATGTGATTAAGTACTTATGAGTAAATGCATGGAAGATATGATTTTGAAAGAATGCAAGAATAAAACTGTGGTTGCTAATACAACTTCTGGAGTCAGAAGTATATGAATCAAAATCCCAGATCTACCACTGACTAGTTGTGTGGCCTTGAGGAAGTTACTTAACTTCTTTGAGACTTAATTTCATCTATAAAATGAAGTTTGACAGGGCTCCTAGGAATATTAAAACATGGCAGGGGGAAGGGAAATGAGGGGGTGCTGAGGTTATTGCAGAAAACAAAAGGCAAAGGGAAGAATGCAAGTGAACCAAGATTATCCAAGAATATATCTAGACTAATAAGACTAAAAGAGTAATACACTAAAAATATTTGTATGATAATTAATTTAAAATCTCAAGCTCAGTTTTGTCGCCAAATCCCCAGAGTCCTGTGCCCACAGACAAATTCTACCCAATCCTAGGAGTATATAAAAATTATCGAACATGGTTAGAATATGTGCATTGGATCAGCTTCATGAAATTAAGAATTTTTATTTGTTTCGTTCACTCCTATGCCCAGTGTTTAGTTGTGGAATGAATAGATGTGTTGGTGGGATCTAAGGAGGGCCCAAAGCCTTGATACTTCAGGAAGGAGGCTGGTGAATATATAATGAATATGCAAATTCCTCTGTGCCTGCTCGGTGATGGTCTACCCTGTGTGCAGCTATGCCGATTCTGTAAGCCATGACCACCAAAGAAGGAAAGAAGTTGCCCTGTTATATTACCGAAATGCCTTCACCTCTACATTGATACCAGTGAAGCTGGGGAACGATCGCCTAGCAAGAAGTTCTGATATTAGTAATAAAATGCCCAATAAATAGAAGATATTATTGTTATTATTTCCAATTAGATGACATGTCGAGAAAGCCAAAAGGTTGCCCTGAACATTTTCAAAACATTGCTGCAATGTAATGGAGACTTGGCAGATAGGTATCAGAAGTACACAGCAATTTAATAAACCCTCCTTGTGTCAGAACTGAAGTTCAAAACCATTACATTTTAGAAAGAAGGAGGAAGGACACAGAGAGAGAGAGAGAGAGAGGGAGGAAAGGAGGAAAGAGAGAAGAAAGGAAGGAGACAGGGGAAAGAGGGAAAGGGAGGGACGGAAGGAGACGGAGGGAGGGAAATAAAATCAACAAAGAGAGCATAGGATCATATTCTTAAACCAAATTCTACGTAAACTGAAACCTGCAGATATTTTCTAGCTTATTTTCTCTTAAAATATCCTTAGCATAACGAGTTAAGTTAGTAACTATAAAATGAGTCAAACTATCACAAAGAACAAGAGCAGTTCCCACTTCAGAGTTCTCTGCCATGTGTGCCCAGAGCCTGGTCAGCGGGAGTGATAATGGCAGGCTGGTTATCAGCTCAGCTTGGGGTCAGAGATGACGGTTTTGCACCTCACTGGTTCTGTGACTTCAAACAAGCCACTTATCGTGACTGCGCCGGGTTTTGTTTTTGTTGTTTTTGTTTTTGTTTTTGTTTTCTGCAAAAGAGAGTTAAGAATAACACCCACCTCGCAAGAGATCTGTAAAGCCTGATCCAGAATGTGGTACTGAAGGCTCAACAAATAGCAACTACCACTTTCATCATCACCATTGTTTGTATGACTGAGGTACTGAAATATCTTAGATTTATCATTTGAAAATGTGTTGGCTGCTTTAGTGTGAAAAACAGAGCTGGAAAATATGTTCATTGCTGAGCCCCCTGGGAAAAAGCTCTGGAAGCTCTATTCCCCTGCAGCAGTTGGCATGGTTATATTTAGATTTTATATACATATATATAGCCTTATGCTCACAAATTGCATAAAACTTTTGTTATCCTTTGCAGTCAACCTTCTGATTACACAGAATAAATTTTACCTTTTGCTGATGGAGCAACGGAAGTAAAGCAAATCAAATACTTGGCCTTGGATCATAAGATGAGCCATAATTATCATAATTTCCTCAAATCTCAGTCCCTGGTTCAGCCAAACGAACTAGGGTTTCCATGAGGTTTAACAGCGAGTCAACCCTGGAGACATTCTGGACAAATTTAAAACAATCTAAATGTACTTTGTGTTTCTTATTTTGTACAAAAGAGTGACCTGAAACAGAATAGGGAATGCAAGGCAGAGTTCTGAAGGAAGGAGTGTTTTAGGTTCTGCTGTAAAAACAAAGTAGACTTGATTCACGAGCTATAAAAAGATTATTCTGCCAACACAGAACCAAAAGAGTGAGGTTAGTTTCAGAGAAAAATGATGAACATAATCTGTGTGGTCACTAAGGTGTTTGCATGGAGACCTAAAATTTTTAAAATAAAATAAGAAGTATTGAGTCAAATTCTGAGAGACTGAAGAATAGACTAGAAAGAACACAAAAGTGAGAGTAAGGAGACCTGGCCCTGTCCATCAGTAATGACACTGCTTTATGGAAATCTCATAAATCATTCAAATGCAGATCTCTCACCTAACCCTACAGAAGGGTGAGAAGGACACAACAAAAGTGTCTTTTTAAAAAGTGTTTTGAAAACCTCTTCCACTCAAAAACTGTTAAAATGTGGCTCTAAATCCCATTATTTTAAACCACAAATAGGTGTTTATTAACCACTGGGTATTAGATATTATAAAGGATACAAAACATGGATTCTATGCTTAGAAAATTTAGAGGGTAAAACATAAAAAGATATAATTATATAAAGATAAATCAAGACATAATTTGCTAAATTACCAAAAGATTTCTATAGAAGACTGCTGTAGAAATTCATTCATATCGATGAGAAAATGCTGAAAGCTACAATAGTCAAGGAAAGCAAAATAAAAGTTGGATTGGAGATCAGACATGAAGGATTAAAATTGTTAAAATGGAAGTGTAGGTTTTTTTATATTATACTGAAGAATTAAGAATTTATCTATGGACACTGGGGAATATCTAAAAATTTGTGTCTAGTGATGAATATTTATAAAGACTCATCTAGCAAAAGTGGTTTGGAAGGAGGGTGTAAGCAAGGAGACTCATGATACTTGGGATAGTTCAAATATAATAACAAGGATCTGAAATACAGTGATGGCTGGGAGAATTGAAATGAAACAAAGTTTGCGAGAGATCTTTTGAGAGATTTCTTGGGTAAAAAAAAAATCTGCAAAGTCTGACAATTGATCAGGAGAAAGTAAAGATTGGGACAAATGAGTGCCTGCAGTTTTAAGCCTAAATTTAGGAAAACATGGTACCATACATAGACCCAGGGTATCAAAAAGAGAATGTTTTGGAAACATTTGAGGGAAAATGTTTCAAGTGCTTAAAGAGTGGTTACAGCTCTAGAAATTAGTACTGGCAGGTATGCTCAGAGACATCACAAGAAATCAGGGGTAGGCTAGAGAAAATCAGAGATAAGGAACCAAAAAATTTAGGGCCATATTAAGCAAATCCCAATGGTCTGTAAATATGTTATGTACCTTGCAGATGAGGCATCATCCACGGTGACAAAAGCAGCATATCTTCACATGCCTTCAGAGAAATGAATAGCACAATTTGCTCAGATGGTACCAAAACCCAGGTGCCCTAACGTCTTCCAAAATGTGTGTCAACAGGAAAACTTCTGTTACAGTATGTCCTAAGAATGGTGATTTACTACTTTACTAATAACAAAAACCTTAATAATTGTGGAGGCAGAATAATGGTCCCTCAACCATCTACGTCCCTAACCCTTGACACTTAGGAATATGTTACCTAACGTGGCAAAAGGAGCTTTGCAGAGGTAATAAAGTTAAGAATTTTGAGATGGGGAGATTATCTTGGATTATCACATGGTCTCAGTGTCCTCACTGGGTCCTTTCTTTGGTGAAAGGTGGGGGGCAAGAGAGTCAGAGTCAGAAATAGATTTGGAGACATTATGCTTCTGACTTTGAAGTTGGAGAAAGTGGCCATGAGCCAAGGAATGCAGGCGACCTCTAAAAAGCTCGAAAAAGCAAAGAAGCAGATTCTCCCTTCAAGTCTCTAAAAGGAATGTAGCCCTGCCAACAAACTGATATGAGCCCCATGAGATTCTTGCTGGACTTCTGACCTACAAAACTGTAAGATAATAAATTTGTGTTTTTAAAGCCACTAAGTTAGTAGTAACTTGTTACAGAAGCAATAGGAAACTCATACAATAATATTACATATATTTTCTGAGTAATACATGCTCATCGTAGAAAATTTAGAAACTAAAGAAAAAAAGATATTTTTAATAATATAAAGTTCAAACTTATTTTTCTGACCATGGCAGAATAACTGGTACCCGACTTGCCTTCCTATCACAAACAGCTAGAAAGCTATACAAAATGTAAAACAAAACAAAACAAAACTGTTTTAAAACACAGGACTACACTCTCTACAAGAAGTGAAGAAAATTAGATGAACCCTACAGTCCCTCAGCTTTCCTCCTAAAAACACTTTTGAGACCATATTTGAATTCCAATTGTCCAGAATGGAGAGACCTTTTTAAACACCCAAAGCATGGAGCAGAGACTCAAGAAGACTACACCTTAGCCGTAAAACTAAACTAACTCTAGAAGGGAGGCAGCTCTAGACATCCAAGAAGAAAGCTTAAAATAAAAAAAAGCCTGAAAGGATGAAGCTGAATCTCCATCAATCTAAATGACACTCAAAACAAATTCAACACTTTTTAAAGGAAAATAAAATGCATAAACTCATCAATGTAATAATCACAATGTCCAACAACCAATCAAAGATGACTAGATAAGTAAAGGAGCTTGGAAATATAACTCATATCACTAGCCTGGGAAAAAGATATAAATTCAAAATGTGAAGTACAGTTTCTGTTGAATTCATATTGCTATCGCTTTGTTGTATAGTCCAACCATCGTTAGTAGGGGAACATTTGTGTGTATACATTTACTAATATAGCTCTTACTATTATATAATAAGAAAACAAACAACCTAATTTTTCCAAACTGGGTAAAAAATTTGAATAGACCTCTTTCAAATGAAAATACACAACTGGACAATAAGCAGGAATAATGATATACCACATCAGTAATCAAGGAAACACAAATCAAAACCACAATGAAGCATTATTACACGTGTTTAGAATGGCAGAACATTTTAAACTGTCGATATTTTTTCTTTTTTTTTTTTTTTTTTGGATGAAAAGCAATGGAAACACTCATACATTGATGGCAGGAAGGTAAAATGGTACACCACTTTGGAAAATAGTCTGGTAATTTGTATTAAAGTACACTAACCTTTTGACTCAGGAATTTCACTTCCAGGTATTTACCAACAAAAACTGAAAACATATGTCCACAAAAGTCCTGTATACGAATGTTCATGACAGCTTTATTTATAACGATTCTAAACTAGAAACAACCTAAAGGTCTATTAGCAGATAAATGGATTTAAAAAATTATGAATACTACTCAGCCAAAAAAATGAAAGAAGAATGAACTACCGACATATGCAACAACACGAAGTTTCAATAACATTATGCTGACTGAAGAAAGCCAGAAACAAAAGAGCACATATTCTTATATTGTATGTATATTCCCTTACACGAAATCTAGAACAAGCAAAACTAATCTATGGTGACATGAAGCAGGTCAGTAGGCTCTTGAGGCTGAATAAAGGGGAGGAAGATTGACAACAAATGGGCATGAGGAAACTTTTTGGGGCAATGGGAATACTCTATATCTTAATTCGGGTGATCGTTGCATGAGTTTATATATTTGCCAATATTTATCGTTCACATAAAATATGTGTATCTTATTCTATATAGTTTATATTTCAATAACATTGATTTTAAAAGAAAAAAACTAAAAATATAAAAATCATCTATATATCTACCACTCAATTTTGTTATAATTTCTTCTAGTTTTTCCAAAGATTTTATTCATAGTTGAGATAACATTCTATACACTATTTGATACCATTTTCTCTACCTCTATCACTTATAATCAATTTATCATGTCACTAATAATTATTTGTCAACATTAAATAGCTTAACGATCCCTGCTTTATTATTTTAATAAAAAATTCTTATAGTTTGGATTTTCAAGTTTTCCTTTTCATAAGTAATACTCCAGTGATCATCTCTGCAGATAAAGTTTTGTCCACAATTATATCATTTCTTTAGGAAAGACTTACAGAAAAAAAAAATTAGGTTAGGTTAAAAGACAGAAGAAGAAAATATTTATATATTACTCCTGATTTTCCTGGAATTCGACTTATACACTGTCAAATCCCTATTACCTGGTATGTATCTGTCTCACAGTAGGCGAGTAACTGCCTCCCAGTAGATCCTTAACTGTTTGTTGAATGCAAGCTTAAATGACTGGGGATTGAAGAATTTTAAGTTGCTGACAGAAAATACTGGAGGAAAAGAGAAACGATGCAAGGCTGGGTATTGTGTCTGTGAAGGAGAAACCAAAACAAAACAAAGCAAACAACTCTTGGAGAAGAATCAAGATGTCTATTGGGATGTTTGTTGTTAGCTAAGAGTTGTATTTAAATTGCTCTAAATTTATGATGAAAACTCGACACCTACTTCCCATTCTCCTACAAAATCTTGAGTTAAATCTACAACGTATGAGTGGATTTTGGGGGGAAATGTGAAATGGGCTGAGATCTACAGCAAGTTTGACCAGGGAGATTCAGAGTCAAACAGTAAAGCACTTATAAGTAAATTTTAAAAAGGCATGTCCTTATCCTCCGATTCTTAGCCATAAAGTTGTAAGGAATGTTCACCACTCATGATTGTGAGTACATTATTTTTAACATACACATTATAGGTATATTTATTATACTCTTCAGAGTCACAGAAAAGGTATAAGAAGATGAATTTAATCATGGCATACACTAGAACAGAATAACCAAAGGCACTAAAGGTAAGTGATGACTTAACATCTTAAAATTAATGAACCATTTAGATAGTAAGTCCATAAACTCTTGAAAGGTACATTCAAAATAGGCTAAACTCATGATTAACAAAGATCATTCACCATGGTCATACTTCCTATTTAAAGTTTTATATTAAAATCAATTTACTTCCTCCTTGATCTTGGCAAGGGAAGGCTGAGAACACCACAAAATGAGCAACTGCACAGGAAGGCATTTTCTCATCAGCATAGTAACACATTTCACAGATTCCTAGATGGTCCAGATGATTGCTTATTAGTTCAAGGTTTCTGTCTAATAAAATCAATAGTTACCATATTTCTTTGATTCTAAGATGCCGCTGTCACACGCACCATTAATAACAACTGTGGACACAAAAATAAACAAACTTGCTAAGTGTTCACAATGAATACGAGATGCCTTCCAACTATGGAAAAAGTCATTTGTGGGCAAAGCACATCTTATCATTGAGGAAATACTATGCTTTGAAAAGAAAAGATCGAATTCAGCAAGTTCGTCATTCACTGGTTTGAGGCCTGCAACAAAGCATCTCTCTGTTGTCTGACTCTGAAAGGAGACCAGCCTCTTCTCCCCTGTAAGGTGGAGGAAGCAAAGGGCTGAGGAAGAGAGGTGCAGATCAGATGGTCTCTGAAGGATCGTTCCAGCTCTAAGGCTCTAAGGCCGTGATTCCATGCGTCTTGATAACACAGTTACTGAAAGGGAGATCATTTGATTAATTCGTGCAAACCCTTGTGTTGATTTTCATTCTCATCTGAATCTTGATCACAGTTCTCCAAGGATTTCTACCTTTGTAACGTCTGATTTTGAGAGAGCTCTTAAAGTGTTGATTTCAGGACTTGGTAAGTCATTCTTTCTTCAGAAAATCGTCGCCGACAAGCTCCAACAGCTGAAGGAGACACAGCTTCCAATGAGCAGGACGGCAGCTCCACTTCTAAGAAGTTAATCCGATGGTTTTTGTCATGAGCAAAACAAGAAATCATGTTTTTAATCATACTAAAAGGTCTCTGCATTTTGTTAACATCTGGAGTTCAATCACTTCTGTGCTAAAAACCGGGGAATGCTTCAGCAGGGCATAAATCTTGCCCCTCATTGTACATGCGATCCAGATGCTGGAGGAGAATTAACGTTCGTTTGTAACACATCTGGTGTCGGCAGCTTTGAGTAAACTCTAACAGAAAGAGTGCGGAACTAACGTGGCATTACACCTTCCCTTAGGCCAGGGGTTCTAGACCGAAGGTAAAAGCCTGCAGGTGTCCCTTGGGGCTTAGCAATAAACCGCACTAATCAGCTCTGGCATTGTGTTAAGTGGAGGGTGTTTTGAATTTTCCACAGAAATTTCACAGCCCGGTAACCCTACATCCCCACTCTCTACTTTTGACAACTCTTTAAATTTGCCACCATCTTGAAATACCAAACAAAGGAATGGCCCAGAGTCACTGTCCCAGCACATGGAGTACCATGTGTTGGATTGGGCTATCCCAAAAGATAAGGAGGGCACACCATGTCTCCCACAGCAATGAGCAAATAACGAGACTGGCCTACCTTTCGAAGAAGTGACTTGGAGTTGAAAGAGCATTGAACTTGAACTGGGACATACCACCTCTGGTGTGTGTGCAGAAGTCCAAAATTGCCTGGGTCACAGTTTCTCACAAGGACCCAGAGAAGATGATGGCTTTTTGTAAGAAAAGAATCAAGTCCAAATTTCTTAGAACGGCATCGTAATTCACTTTATAACAGCCTTCCTTTCCAGCCTCTTTTATCTTCAGCATGCACTTGGGTTTTAAACCACCACAGATATCTTGCTTTTAAAAATCCTGTTGCATACTTTGTGCTTTGGGGCCTTTGTCCCTGCTCTTCCTAACGGTTGGAATGCTTTGCCTCAGTTCATTTGCTGACCTATTATTTCCGACTTAGCCCCCTTCATAAAGCACTGGGACATCTCTCTACTGCAGCTCTCCCCATGGAGTACCATGTGTTGCCCACTGTTCTTTGTGCTTATCTCCTTGCCTAGAGTTTGAACCTAATTCATGAGAATCTGTGAGAGAAAAGATTGTGTCTACTGAAGCATTTAATAAAGTCTGAGGGATATATTTCTTGTCGTTGCAGATAGCCTCTGATTAAATCACACTTTTATGAGAAAACTGTGATAGTTAGGATTTAAAAAGAATATCCAGGTAACTATGGATGTGTTTTATGAGAGTATTGGGCTCTGTTGGGGGTCAGGCTCCGTGGTCAGGCAGTGAGGTGCTCACACTACAAAAGCATCTAAACAAAGAGCAGAATAATCTCTCCATTCACACTCTGCCTGGCTCTTGTGCTCACCGAGAGAAACTGTGGGTGAAATTTTACACCTTATTCAAAGTGTTCTTTAATTTGGTGTGGAACGTATGGTGAAATTTTATGAATTAAATGTGCATATGATTTGATTCCACTAATCATATGTTTTGAATTTGGTATTTGTAACTGTAACTAGAATGCCAGAAGAAGCTACTCTGCAAATTAGATTTGAAAACTGCCACACCACCAAATGAATCATGTGGAATAAGAGAAATAAGACATGAACATTGATAAATGTTTATAATCTCATTAGAAGAAAAAATGTGAACTGAAAAAGTAAGTCTGACGAGCGTATTGATGTCTTAAAGAAACAGCTCTCTAGCAGTGATAAGATCCTGATAACTTCACTTTGCTTTTGGATAGCATTTGTTTTCCCTAGTACTTTCATATGTCTCATTCATTCATTCGTCTTCTGTGCCCACCTGTGAGGAATGCCCAACATCAGGCCCAAGGAAGAAGGAAAACCGAAGAATGACTCTATCAATCCAAAAATAGACAGACAGGACTGATCAGTGTTAAGCAGAAAAGTTTTCTAAGCAGACTTATAAATGCTTATTGTGGAAAGCAGCTTAGCTTGAATAAGACATATTCGATTTAGGTTTGATGGATAAATAACTAGTAGAAGACATCTTTTTATCTGTTTAAAACAGGTGAGGTTTTTAAAATACTCATTTCAACTCCTCCAAGACATGTATTTTAGGCATAACTCATATAAAATATAGAGTTGGGTTTTTTGTTGTGATGAAGTGTGATTTTTTTTTTAATAGGTAAGTTACCCACTTATATTTATGGAAGCCAGTACTGTTTGGTCTCAATTCTGTCATTCATGTAATATTTTCTGTTTTCATTGCTTCTATTAAAAAACATTACACTACACGATACATTTTCTTCCTTTTGTTCTCTGTTTGTGTTCTTGATTTTTAAAACTCTTAATAAAGTGGAAGTAATAGTTACATGTTATAATGCAAAGAAGTATATATCTCATCTGACTTAATGGGGTGCTTTTACCAAATCTTCAAAAAAAATTAATAATTCCAATGATATTTAAACTGTTCGAGGTAAAAAATTCTATTAAAGTCATGGATGAAACATAAACCTGACCAAAAGGTATTAGCCAACACAACTTAATTAGAAAAATAAACTGGGGTGTAAAAAGAAAAGCAGGTAAAATTATCATCATTGGCAGATGAAATGATTATACACCTGGAAAAAACCAGCGGAATCAATTTTTTTTAAAAAAAGTATTGTATCAATAAGAGAACTCTGTAAGATGCTTAGGTAAAAAATTAATGTATAATGACATCCCTTATACGTACAAACAATATCCAGTTAGATGATCTACAGGAGAAAAGATCTCATTCATAAAAGCAATAACAACAACAAAACCTAGGAATACACTTAACCAGAAATCAGTAAGATCAATATGAAGGACAGTTTTGAATTCTCTTGGGAATCACAAAATATATATACACACACACACATTCACATATGCACATATACACACTTGAACATAAAGAAAGGTATAGAATGTGCTTGGAAAAAAATATACAAAAAATATTTAAGAACTCAGTGTCACCCCAGTTAATTTATAAATTTGATGTATTTGTTTTAGAGAGTAGGCTGATTGACTCTAAAGATCATTCAGTGGTTAGTACTTAGATGGGAGACTATCTAGGAAGAATGGGTGCTATAGGTATAAAAAAAATAATAAATAAAATAAAGATCATTCAGAAAAGAAGAAAATAGCCAGAAAATTTCTGAAAAACTAAAGCCAGAGAAAGAAACTATTTCTACCAGGTTTTGATACCTACTATAAATTTAATCAAAATTAAAATTTTTCTTCTTGCACATTAATAGACAGATATGCCCATGAAAGAGGAAAGAGAATCCAGAAATAGATCCAAAACCATACAGTTATATAGTAAAGATACAGGGAACATTTCAAAAGGGCATTTAAAATATGGATTTAATAATAATTGGTGATGAGAAACCTGAAAAAATAAATTTGGATTCACATCTCACCAAAACAAATTTAAAATTGATCAAAGATTTAAGTGTAAGGAATGAAGTCATAAAAGTAGTAGGAAAAAAAACAAAAAAAAATTTATTCTCTCAAATGAGAAAAGTTTTTCTAAGTGTCAACAAAATCCAGAAGCCGTAAAAAAATGGATAAACTTGACTATATAAAAAATTTTTTAAAAAATTTTTTGTATGGCAAGAATGATAATAATCAAAGTCCAAATCAAAGAAAAAATTGAGAGAAAATATTTGCATATGAAATAAAAAGCTAATTTCTTTAAAATTTAAAGAATTTCTACTAATTGATAGCAAAAAAACACTGAACAACCCAGTAGCCTAATGAGCAGAGACTGTGAACAGACAGATCACAGAAAAGGAAATGCGGACAACATTTAAATAACATAAAAAGATGTTCAAGTGATGCTAATTTAAAGTACATTAAAATAGCCTATTTCAGTCTAGTATATTGGCAGAATTCAGAAAGCATAATAAGTCTGTATTGGCTAGAGTTCAAGGAAACACACTCTCATACACAGAATATGTGCATTGAAGTCAATAAAACTTTTTTTGCAGGGCATTTTGACCATATTTATCAAAATTACAAATACACATACTCTAACCAGCAATTCCATATTTAGGACTATATCCTACAGATTTATTCACATATGTGGTAAAGTGACATATATACAAGATTATTCACTGCAACTTTCTTTATGAAAGCAAAATACAATAACCATCTAAATAACCATCAATAGAGTACTGCTTATCTAAATTGTAGTGAATAGACATAATGGTATAGTAGTAAATAAAGAATAAAGTTTTATGTACAGATATACAATGATCTCCAAGATGTTCTTTTAAAAAGGATAGAGAATATTGTGCATAATATACAAACATTTGAGTAAAAGTTGGAAGAGAGATAGAAATATAAAATATATATCTTAACCCTGGCCACTACAGCCTACATTTCAATACCATCAGACTACTTATCATTCTCTACATCCACCTTTTGTTAGAGCCACCATACTTTTGATCACTACATCCTTTCCTGTGTAGAATGTCCTTCATCATTACTTTCGCTTCTCAAAATTCAACCCATCTTTAGGTCCTCCTGTAAGTTAATCTTTCTCTTCTTTTCTTCCAACATTACCATCTGCACCTGGGTTTTTACTAATAAAGGGTAGTAAACTCTATTGAGTCTACATAATGCTAGAAGAAGAGAGGGAAGAAAAAGGAGAAGCTACTAAAAACAGGTCTGTCAGACACTTTGATGCCCTGTGTCATTTAACTGTATCAAACGACTATGTAACTTAGGTGTTATTCCAGTTACAAACATTGAAACTAGCTTGAGATTAGAGAATGTTCCCAGTATCACACATCTAACAATTGGATGTGCAGGGGTTGGGACCTGGGTACCCAGGACCCCAAAGATTTCCTTTTTCCACCACACGACCTTGAACTTAAGGGAATTCTGCCACTTTTCTTTACAGCCCAGATCTCTAAGATCATCTAATTCCACACTCCTGATTTACAAATGAGGAAAAGAAAGCAGGAGAGGTTAAGTGCTCTGCAAACTAGTTTGTTAGCGTCATTGGGGTTGGATGGAAAGTCTATAAAAGCACATGCATGTAATTAGGACTAGGGATAGAGAGAGGGTTGACCTGGTACTTTACACTTTTATAGTAGAATTTAGAATTAACAGGATAATTGATAGTTTTTAAAATTAAAATGCTGTCACATACCACAGACTTGGAAAAGGTTCAGGAATGAACAGCATAAACATCTGAGAATGAATATCCATCTGTGAAAATTAATGTCCATCCGTGACATTTATAAGAATGCTTTAGTGTAATTAATTCTTTGCCAAGCATCTTTCTGCGCTAAAGACAAAATGAGTTCTTGACATCTGATACAAAGTCCATGTGCCCGACGATAAAATCCTGAGGTCTCCGGTGCTCACTTGCCTCCTCCCTCGGATATCTGGCTCCCATCCCACAGCCTCTACCACTCTGGCTCAGGAAGTAGGCAATTTCCTGCCCTGGCTGAGCCGGATATTAAGACCTCTTTGTTCCTTATCTCCAAGAAATAACACCTCTCTGTAATACTCAGAGGGGCTGACTGACTCATGGTCATACCCACCATGTAAAGGACACTTTGCTGTTCTAACATTAGTGTTGACTAAGGCAGAGTGATTTGCCCACATTTTAATTGTAAAATGTTGTGGGGCCATATGTAGCACACTGGTTATTACAGTTGGTAGGTTGGCTGACGTGAGGATAAAGGAGATTTTTTAAAGAACTATAAAGCTAGAGGATCTTCCTTTCTGTGCCTTCTCTGCTCACAAACCCACAACTTTGTCAGTTTTTATCTTTGGAAGCATCCTCTCTCATATGAGACATCTTAAATGGATTCCTTCATATTAGTACAGACTAAACTGAAGCTTCTAGGCGGTGTAACATGAGCAATTTGACTATTCTCCTCGGAGGTAATACATACAGAGATAACAACTGCTGACAACTTTTTGGTGCATCCCGACGTATAAAGACACATGACGTATCGATCTGTACACACAGGCCATGTTCTCCACTTGACTGATGGTTAGTAACACCATCTGCACATCCACAGCTTGTCCAGTTTCCAGGCTTCTTCTGTTTGGTGGAATGTTCTTAATACAATATTCCTATTCAACACTTCAAAGCCCTTTCAAAACATTTCACTTTTCATGTAATGCATGCCCTACATTCCAGCTTCTTCTGTTTGGAGATCTGATACCAGGAAAAGCTAAAAACAGTTCATCGTGATAACCAAGCATTGAAAATAAAAGTCAGAAGTAAAAAAGCATGGAGCACTATCTGTCCTCCTCTTTCATGAGCAGCATTAAAGGAATCAAAATATTTTAGAGCTAAGAAATCCTAAAGCTTATTTAGTCTCACCAGCTCATTTTATAATTGTGGAAACTGGGCAGGATTATTAACAGCATTTTAAGTAGTGGGATGGAAAAGGTTCCAGGTAAAGGAACTACATCTGCACAGACAAAGGGACGCTGACTGGGCCACCAGAAAACCCTGTCCAGATGGGCCAATCAGGAAGGATCGGAACATAAGATTAAAAATGAGTAGGGCTGAACGAATTTACGAAGGACCTTGAAATTTCCATTTGCAATTCGTGGATCAATTTTCTACTTTTCTAGAAATTTAGACATTGAATCATGTAGTTTAGATTTGGGAAGGAAATCAGGATACCGGATTTTCTTTCTCTCCTTCATAACACTTATTTAGTTGTAATTATTTATCTAATTTAAAAAAATTTTCCTATCCACTAGATAGTAATCTTTACAGCATCTAGCACAGTTGGCAGGCATATAGTAAGTACTCAGAACTATCTGTTGAATGAATGAGGTCATCTGAATTAACTTCTACACAGAGATGACATCTTTTTTTATAGCTTCCTGAACAGTCGAGTCTCTGAATATCCTCAGTGATGAAGCCTGGCCATCAGCCAGGTCTGCCCTGCCCTTGCCAGGCTGCCATTTTTGAGGAGCCAACTTCTTCTGGAAGAAGAGAGATGGACTTAAGGTTACTAGGATACTCTAAGTCAAAGGACATGAGAATATTAAATGCTTCTTACGTTTCTGGCAGCACTAGGCTTTAGGTAAGGTACAAGGAAATGAAATATACGAGGACCTTTCTGCACTTCTCAAAAAGCCTGTGGGAGCAGACATTACTATTCACACTTTCCATATAAAATAACTGAGGCTAAGCTTTGAGTATATTTTATTGAAGATCGTGAAATTGATTTGAAACCAGGTCTGGCTTAGAAACTCAGATGCTTCCTGACTTGCTATACTCCCTCTATTAAAAAGTATAAAACAGAAATGCTGTCCTCAAAGAAGTCACAATATAGCTGGAAGGACAGATCAGTAAACACCCAAGATAATGTTTATCACAAGTATGTAAAATGTACTAACCACAAAAAAGAAAGCTATTAGTTCAGCCTGGAGTTTCAAAATGTCAGAGAAGGCTTCACCAAAGAGACAGCTTCTGACCTGGGTTGTGAAGGTGACTGACAAGTAAAAGCAACCTGACTCATCAGGAAGAATCTCCCAGAAGGAGTCCAAGGACTCAGTGCAGCCAAAAGATTTTCTCATTGGGGCACAGTATGTTCCAGTTGGGCTGGCGATACACCCAAGTTAATATGCCCTATCTTCAGTGGGGTTTTTATAAGGTTTTGTTTGCCTGATATACATAAGTACCCGCTTAAATTCCTCCGTCTTGTGCAAACGCACAGACACACCAGCAGCAGCACATATGCCGTCGTGCGTGGACACATTGTCTCTGGTCCCCCTCTACTACACGGCCTCTGAGTCTTAACAAACAAGGCACTCAGTTTACGTGATTATAAGAATACAACCAAAGGAATTTTAAATACCAGACGTGGTTAATTTGACTTCAATGTTACAGATATTTGTCTAGCACCAAAATTTAGGACCGGGGTAAATAAAGACTAAGTAGCAGTAGAGAAATTTCCTGAACTTTTCAAGTTCGTAACAGAAATTGGCAAATGTTCTCTGCAATTTGCTTTTAATGCGGATGGAACCAGGCTCTCATGGAAACAGATACCTTCCTGTACATTTATTGCTTGTTACAAAAAAAAAAAGACTGTGTCTGGCATTAAGGCAGCCACACAGACCACCTCACTCCCTTGCTTAGAAGAGACTCAATGGGGAATTTAAAATTAAAATTCCAGCTTTTTCGTCACACAGAAAACTATCGAACAGGAATTTGCTAATTTGCTGGTATTATAATATTCAAACAGGACAACAGGGGTTATTTGAGATGTTCAGTCAGTGGTTGATTTGTGACTATTGCTCAGCTGTTAATAGGTATTGTGAGAATGACTTTGGAAAAAAGCATTGCTACTCCTGAACAATGCCTCTCACCATTCAATAGGGTTGGAGTCTTTGGCAGCAAACGTTACATTTTAAGTTTCTTCCACCCAACACAAATCCATCTGGCAGCCAGTGAAACAGGGAGTGACTGTGTAGCCAAGATGGACTGGATATAACATCCATTTTATAATTTCAATAATACTGAAGCTGAGGGTGGCATGTGTCAGTGATTTTGGCACGATTCAACTACCAGGTTAAGAAAAATATTGAAAAATGATGGTGGGAAGTGATATGAACAGCGTGTGGAAAGAAGTCTAATTTGAGAATGGACCTGACTTCCTTAGTCTTAAACTTGATATGACTCAAATTCCCAGCACGCCATGGTTTGTACAACTGGGGAGTCTTAATGAGGTCACGGAAGATGATGCAGAAGCGACATTAAATCCTCGCAATGAGTCTTTAGAGAGCAAGTGCTATTGCTGATGCTGAAGAAAATTTAGAAGATTTTTCAGTGCAAAGAGTTTTAAATATGTTCAAAGCAGCCTAATATACTTCCGAAAGAGGTGCTAGAAATGGGAACCACAGCAGTGAAGTGTTAAAGAAGATGCTGAAAGCATCAGCCCACAATGAAGTGAATTAGGAAGAAAAAAGAAAAGACATCTCTTTAGAGAAACTCAGCTCTACCTGGATTCACAGAAAGGCAAAGGAGTCTGAACCCAGGAAGAGAAAGTGGAGGAAATGATGCTTCTAAACAACCTGGTCTTTCTTCCACGTTGTCACATTGACCTTCTCAGGGAAAATAATCTTGGAACTTTAGAATTAGAAGGAATATTAGAGATCACCTCCCTCAACCCCGTTATCATACAACTGGGTGAATAACTCAAGGCTGCACAGCTAGTAACTGGTCAACCAGGACTAGAGCTGATCTTTCAGACTCTGGTGTTCTCTGGTTCAGAATCAAACACTCTGGATCTAGATAGATCTTGTTTCTTTAGTAATGAGCTATTGTATATTAACATGATTCTGCAGGTTTAATGCCGTTTTCTCTTCTGTCTTGTTTCATAGAATTATTAGAATAAAATGAAGATGCAGCATGTAGCATTCAAAAATAAAGGATTCCTACTAGATGGTATTTCCTAGGTTAGAGATGAGAATTAACTTGTTTTTTCCCCCAAGTTCTAGCACAGATATTACATTTACTTAAGTAACAATGAAATGAACTGAAATACTTCCATTTTAATGAACTCTGGACAATCTGAGGTTGTGTACAGCAGGGAAGCCATCTGGTAGGCACCTTCCCAAAAGGATGTATGTTTAAAACAATAAATGTACTCTTTGGGAAAAAGCAATACCCTTCTGTAACACAGGCTTAGGTCTAATAATAACTTAGAGGTATAGAACTGGTTGGAAAAAAACTGTTATATTACATTTCCAAACTTCAAATTTCAACAAATAATTTGTAATTACTATGCAGCTTATTCCTTATTTCCCTCTTTTGGTCAGGGAAAATCCTACTGAAACTAATTTTTCTTACATCAGCAAACTAAATAAATTTAATTTAAAAAGATATACAGGACCACTCATTTGGTTAATAATTAAATGCAACTGACATCTTAAATATATTATCAGCATTTATGACCAACTTATTCATTAAATATTTCAGCCAAGTTATAATTCAGTTTAAGGTTCCCACTTGAATTTTCTAATAGAAGTACTCCACTGATATAAGCTGACATTGTTTCATTTGCTATCTAGTTTTAAGTGGACGAACACATACCAAATATTTGAATTCATAAAATGTTGATCTTTAAAAATTTACTTTTTCTACTTGTCTGCATATTTTCTTAAATATCTTGGCTAACAAATCCTTTTTCTTCTTCTCCAGAGGACGTTCATGATTCGGCACATAAAAATGACACCCTCTCTCATTTCGGAAATGGCTGAAGTGGGTATATTTTGTGAAAATTGCCTAGCTTTCTATCAGTTGTCAGGAAATAAAACTAATCCAAATTGGCACCCTTGATGCTGCCTCCAGCTCCAGAGCAGAGCAATGCAGTTATCTTCATCGTCAGAAAGTTCCAGGACCAAATTCTACTAGGAGACACAGTACTGTTGCTAAGGAAATAAGATACCTAAGAAAAATGAAGTTGATCCCCAAATTTGGTTCTCCTGACTGAGGAAACTTCGGATAGTGTATTTTGATATACAGAACATTCACTGCCATCAAGATCTTCTTGGGTTCTTAAATTCCTGTAGACCAACATCTTTCAATGTTCAGAGATGGCAAAGTGTCCCCAGAGACATCCTCACATCTTGTGACAGCAATGCCATGAAAATCCCTCATACAAGAAGTTTGGTGTGTCAAAATGTAGTCTTAGGTGGACTTTGTCAACTCAGGACAGACAGCAGTATTTTAATGTACATTCATAACTTCCTGCATTTTTAAGTTTAGAAAAAACTTAACTCCTATTTCACTTATAGAAAAGTTCTACAAGGAACAACATCCGTATACTTTGGCTTGAGTAAACTATAAACAGGGATTCGCTTAGCAACAGTCTCTAGTTTAGGGTAAGAGGAATCCAGAAGAATGAGAGCATCATCATGTGACCTGCATATTGTCCAAGGTGGTATGAGAGCTTTCTTTATCGAAAGTCCAGACCAGATAGATCAAGTAAATTGATTCACTCCAGAAGTAGTTCAGTGAGGATCCAGAGAATGCTGTAAGAAGGGTCGAGTATTGTTTTTGAGAGCTACTGGGGGTCACACTGCAGACCACGGGCTGTGGAGGCCGACAGATCTGAGTTTGAATTCTGGCTCTACCACCCACTAGCTGACTGACCTTGCAAAAAAGTGAATCCCTCTGAACCTATTTCTTCATCTAGAAAGCGGAGATAAGACTGACTATCTAAGTGGCTGCTACGGGGTCAGATGGGGGATCAGATGGGCACCAGAGTGTGAATGCTTAACACAATCCTGGCCATACAGTGAGAGATGGGAAAAAAAAAGGTTACTGCAGAAGATGGGAGATGTGATCAAAAGGCTTAAAAAGGTTACATGGACTAAACAGAGAGAAGCAGTGTGTTATCACTGGAGGGCGTGACAAGCCGAAAACCCCATTTAAATTTTCATGTTTTCTAAGTAAAAGTATTGATTATTTGTAACCAATATAAACCAAATTCAGGATTAGAATAAAATGTAGATTTCAAATAATTGGAGATGATTTGTAAAACTACATGGGTACAGGATATCTAGATGTATTATCATCAATCAATGGAAAAGTTAACCAACTAAAGAAGACAAAAAGATGTGAAAGCCTTCAGAGTATTACTTGCTCCTGATAACTAATAATTTCAAAATACCCCTTACGGATTTCTTCACTCAGCTGGACATGTAAGAAATGACACAACAGCCTTCTCGTTTTCCTCTGAAGTCAATTGTCCATCTTGTCCCCAAACCATTTGTTCAATAGTTTAAAACTTAGATTATAATTTTGAGATATACATAAGCCAAATCCGCATTTTTATTCCCAAAGAGGCTAAAAACATGTCCTATGCTCCAAAAATTTAGTTCATTTTAAACATTTGTGAAACATGCTATTTCCATTTATCAGGGCAAGGTGCTGTACAGTCTAGAGGAGGTTAACAGAACCTAAGAGTGGAACATATATAATTTGAAACAAACATGTTCGACATTATATTTCTTAATATCTAGAAACAATAAAAGATTTTTCAAAAGCTAACAAAAAAGAGTTCAATACAGTTTTCTTGGCTGGTGAAGAAACTCAGAAAACAGAAAATGAAGGAGCAATCATCCCTCTCGCTTTCCTCACCCATCCTGATCTTCCCCTTCGCAGGCAGGGCATAAACTAATTTCCAGAGAAACATGAGATTTTTCTTTATCAAAGAGGGGCAGAGGTTACAAAAAGGTTGAGAAACACCTTTAGAAACCCACCGGCTGGAGAACTACTTAGACATCACTAGGGGCAACATATTCTCCCCAAGAGGCATGCTTCAGGAAGGAGATGAACTGAAGCCTTTAATCTCCTCTGTGGTAAATGGAGCCCCAAAAATCAGATTATAAACACTGGATAAACACAGCTCAACTGGTTCCACCAAAGATCGTACTGCAGTGACTGTGTCAGACCCTTGCTATCAGTCCTCTTAGAAGGAGTAACTCTAAGTCAGAACAGGACCCCAGAATGAGGACTGGCTTCTTTACACAACTGCTAATCCTACATTCATTTAAAAAGGAAAATGGAAAAACAAATATTACTCTTTTAATTGTCAGTTTTATGTGAATTTAATATGGGTTACTCTTTTTAAAATTGGAGGTAACATTGGTTAATAACAGAAGTTTCAAGTACACAATTCTGTAATACAACATCTGTATATTGTATTGTGTGCTCACCACCCAAAGTCCAGTCTCCTTCCATCACCATGTATTTGACCCCCTTTACCTTCTTCACCTTCTTGCCACCCCACATCACCTCTGATAACCACCATACTGTTGCGTCTGTGAGTTTTTGTTTGTTGCTATTTTATATCCCACATGAGTGAAATTATATGGTTACTGTCCTTTTCTATCTGACTTATTTCACTTAGCATGATACTCTCAAGATCCATCCACATCATCACAAATGGCAGCAGTATTTTCATCCTTTCTTATAGCTGAGAAGTATTCCATTGTATTTATTCACTACATCTTCTTTATCCAATCATCTATCAAAAACGTGTATTTATTCATTGTATTTATTCACTACATCTTCTTTATCCAATCATCTATCAAAAACGTTTCCATGTCTTGGTTATTGTGAATAATGCTGTAATGATCATAGGGGAACATGTACCTTTACAAATAAATGTTTTCAAAATTTTGGGGTAGACAGCCAGAAGAGAGATTGCTGGGTCATAAGGTAGCTCTATTCTTAATTTTGTGAGGAACCTCCATACTGTCTTCCATAGCGACTGTACCAATTTACATTCCCACTAGCAGTGTATGAAGGTTCCTTTTTCTCCACATCCTCTCCAACATTTATTTCTTACTTTATTGATAATAGCCATTCTAACAGGTATGAGGTGGTATCTCATTGTGGTTACATTTCACTTATAGCTAGTGAAGTTGAGCATCTTTTATCTGTTGGCAATTTGAATGTCTTCTTGAGAAAAGAGTTCAGGTCCTCTGCCCATTTTTTAATTGGATTGTTTTTTGTTGAGTTGTATGAGTTCTTTATATATTTTGAATATTAGCCCCTTATCAGAGGTATCATTTGCAAATATCTTCTCCCATTCCATCAGTTGCCTCTTTGGTCAATGGTTTGTTTTGCTGTGCAGAAGCTTTTTCATTGGATATAATCCCACTCGTTTATATTTGCTTTTACTTTCCTTGCTTTTGGAGTAAATTCACAATAACCTCTTTGAGACCAAGGTCCTTAAGTTTAGTACCTATGTTTTCTATGTATTTTATTGTTTCAGGTCTTATATTTGTCTTTAATGCATTTTGAATTAATTTTTGTGCATGGTGTCAAACAGTCTAGTATCATTCTTTCGCATGTGGCTATCCACTTTTCCCATGTTACTCTTTTTCAAATGACCTTTCACTTATGTGAGACTTGCACTGATATATCCATTTTTCTGAAAAACCAAAGTATTTTTGCTTATACTGAGTCTAATCGCCTTCTCCTACTTCAGTACCTTCCATTAGATTTTTATTTCTTTGTGTTATTGAGATACCTGCCCAGTGTGTTTTCAACTCCATTTCTCTGCAGTTCCTCATTAAGGTTAAAAAATTTTATTAAAATAGTATTTTACACAATAGAAAAAAATCACTTCTCTTTGGGCAATAATAACTAGTTCAAGATGATCTGCACAGCTCTGAATAACTATAGAAACGCCGAGTTCTGATATTCATCTCCAGAATGTTTCAGGAAAGTTTGTGTTATTAATGACAGTTCATTATTTTAAGTATAAATTTATATTGTCAAAATTATCAGTGGATACTTGAGCTTATATTAGCAGAGCTACCTCTTTCTTACATTATAAAGGAAATAAATATATTGGAGACAAATGAATTGTGTCAATTCTGGGCTGTAGGTGACTGTTAAGCAGGTTGTAACAAAGACTCAGGGTCTGGCTGATAATGCAGTTAGAATGAGGATGGGCTCAAGGCCAAGCAGATGCTAACAGTTCCGAATCTCAAATAGTGGAGGTTGTTTGCAGAGTGTGTAAGAGAAAGGCCTATGCAGCTCCGTGAAAATGTCCCATTTCCCTGAAAGTACCCTGAAGGGTACTTAAAGGCAGCATTGACTGTCACTGATAAAGGCTCACCATTTAAGTGCCAATACCAGGATTGCCTGAACTGCAGAGCAGAGCCGCTATGCAGGTAAAATACTGGAGAAGACAGTTGAGCTCATCCAGAGATGGGCTGAAATAAAGTTATAAAATCAGTTATGGAAAACAGGGAGCTTTGGGATCATCTGCAGCAGCTGAGTCAGCCTTCCTCTCATGTCCCAATGGGCAACTCCAAACTCCTGCTGTATGCAGATGTTTTATCCCAGTGGATAGTTTGGGAACTGGGCAACAACTGCATAAGGTGGACCTGACTCCTGAGATGCTTCATTGGCAGTGGGTCCCTGATATCAAACTCAGAAGATCTCTTTGAAAACCAACTGCTTAACTGTGGGTAACTTGAATAAACCATTGCATTTCTCAGACTGACCACTGGATATTTTTGTCATCTCACTGCCTTGTAAGCCAAGACAGGTTCATATGAGCCAGTCTTCTAGTGGATGAAGAAAGGAAATAGATACGAAATGCCAGATGCCACTGGTGACTGGATACAGACTGAGAAAGAAATCATGACGTGGGCCTACACCACTAGCACTACTTTCAGTGGAGGACGAATCTCTAAGGCCCCACTGTGGTCAGCCTGGTGAAGAAAACAAGAGCAGCCTCTTCCAGGACTTTAGTCCAGACTCAATTATCTGCTTCCAGATGGTGAATTCAGAGAATCACTCTTAGGCTTGATGATAACTTTTAGATTTTCTTCGGAACCTAATAAATCGTTTCTGACATTTGAGTCTCCACATAATATGAATAGGGACCAAACAATTTGGAGATGGCTGAAACAAATATTCTACATATTGGTTTGCTCTCAATCAATATGGGCTGGATAAATTTAAGAGGATTTTCAGGATTTTGACGTCAGTTTCTATAGCACTGATATGACTAAGACCGATATTCCATTTCTCAATCCTTATGATTTCAAGAATGTCAGTTCTACTTAACATTTATCGACTATGCCCAAAACACTGATACTCAGATAACTAAGAAATAATCTCTGTCCAAGTAGCAGAAATCACATGAAAATGTAAGTTAACTTCAAAAGGAAGTGGGGCTAGTTTCCTGGGATACTGTTCCTTACAAACAGATACATAATCGTGTAAGTATGGAGGCAAAGTTTGATTTTTGATATACTTTTTTTTTTTTTCCAGTAAAAGGAACTATAGCTTTCATCAGAGTAGAAACTGGTCAAGATCACTGCTTTTCAGTTTAAGCTATAGTTTCTATTTCTACATATTACCAGATATGGATTGATCATGATACCAGATCAGCAAAAATTCAAAGCCACGGAGTAGCCTTATTTCACTAGCAGTTTTGAACAGCAGAATAAGCAATCTTAGTAACATGAGCAGAAAAATATTATAACAATCTGAAATAGGAAGAGTTAATATAACATAAAAGTCATCAAAGCAATTAATGGGAATTCAGTGTAAAGGAAAGTTAATAGAATAAGGTTGCCTACCTAATTTAAAGCAAGCCGGAATCCACTATTTGAAATATTAAGCAGATCATTTGGGGCTCCCAGCATTGGAAGAGGGACCATCCTGTTGAATATCATAATCCTAGAAGCAGACATTTGATGTTTATCAAGTGAACGGAGTCAGAAAATCTTGGGAACCTGGCACTCGTGGGCCAGGTGGTATTAGCCCCCCGCCATCATAAAACCTGTAGCACTTTCAAGTGCTAATGTCTGGATTCTGCAATGAATCCACAGGGAAGAGAGCCCTTAGCAATATTAAAAATGTGGGACTCATTTTTCGGAGCAGAGTCAGAAGGTGGAAATGACCTGGGAGCAAAAAGAGGGGAGGGAGGACTTTGAAATGAAGTATACACATCACATTCACTGAATTGCCTAGACCAGCTTCTGTCTACAGCCAGTATCTAACCAGTAAAAGGGACAGTGGTTTACTCATTCTTATAAAGAACTAGAGTCATTTCTACCATATATAAGTTAGTCAAGACTTCCATGGTGTAATAAATGCCTGAACATGGATTTTTCTTACATACATATGCATGTTGGGTAAGGTGCGGCATGCATAAATCAGAATCCAATACAAAATTCCACTCATAAATGACAGATTTTCAACAATCTGACCTTACCCTTCAGTTAATAAAAGCACCTCTGTGTTTGAAATATACCTATTCATGACATGCAGCTCATTTTATCTTGTTTCCATATGGATGGGACTGGCAACGGAGAAAACAATGACAAATCTGTCTCCACTGAAACTTGTTCTACCAAGCCTCCCGCCTGCCACTCCATCTCCTGTTCCCTTGCGCCCCAACCAAGTGGCTCTGAGATACAGAAGAGCACTAGGGCACCGCTGGTGGTGGCTGCGCCCTCCCACTTGGGTACAAGTCAGTCTAGCAGTGGAGACCATGGCCTGCGCAGCCCCCCACGAGCCAACATGAGGGCAAACCATCCGCTCCTATCCTCAGCCCCCGCCCCCAGCCGAGCAGGGGACAGGCATTAAGGGCGCCTCCGCTTCCCCCACGTGCACTCTCTCACAAGCCCCCTTTGTTCCCTGCCCTCCGACCCATCTATGTGCTAAAGCAGCCGCTGCCCAGATGTTCTCTATCAAAGCCTGAGCCATGCCAGCCAGCTCTGGCACGCAGGAAAGCGCAGGGAGCACTGGCCCTCCAGAAACACCGCCCCCGCCCCTGATTTCTGCAAATATTTTTAAATGCTAATGGGTTCCACTCACCCCCAACCTAGAGGAAGGTTACAGAACAGGGCTCTGTGTGTCCAGCACATTAGCAGGCCGGGGACCCTGTCTGGCGCCTGGGCTCTGTCCCACCCCCGGGGCGTCGGCTGGGCTCCTCGCTCCTAGAACTGTGGAGGCCAGTTCCACAGCGTTCCAGTGACCGAGGTCAGATGGGCGGTTGACAGGAAAGTTGCTCCGAGCTACGAAAAGAAAGGGCTCTATCTTGCTCTGAAGTTTCTGAAAGCAAGAGAAAGATCCTTTGAGCATCTCCAAATTAAATTTTGAAATGTTTATTTCTTTTCTCATCTTCATCTTTTTTTTCCTATTAAAAATTTTTTTCTGGCTCAACAGACAGGCACAGAACCATTTTATGTATGCACTGGTACTTGGGTATCATGTCCCTTTTGACACAACTTAATGACAGAAAATTGGTACATTAACAGAAGCTGTGGTGCAAATTTTAATAAAATGGAAACTTAGAACTTTTCTATGGGGATGGGAAAGTGATATGCATTTGGAGGAAGAAGCAAGGATGGCACACAATTATCACAGGAGAGACTTATTCATCTTACTTGCATTGTGACAGCTGTTTTAGGGCCCAGCTGGAAGTTTCTAAAAAGCCTAGTTTCCAAAGATAAATGAAAGCCACCCTTGAAGATGATTAGTTTTTAATCCTGTCCTGATAATCTCACTGGTCGCTCTGGGAACTAATTGCTCAGATGTAACCATCTCTAGGCGCTGGTTTCTCCATGGCTGCAGCTCCCTGCGGCTTGTAAAGTCAGCGCTGGACGGAGGCAGCTCGCCTCCTGCTCCCACCCACACAGCGAGCAGAGGACCAGACTCTCAGGTCTTCAGATAATCCCACCAGGATCCAAAGACTTCAGAACATGCCATCACACCATCAGCAGACCTGCTTCAAGTGAAATTTTATTCTACCACTTTCTACTGAGGGGCAGTGGAGATTTAGGACCTCAATGAAATTTGACAGCAGAGCAAATGCAGAGTTACACAATCCAGACAACTCTTGAGAATTTTGAGAAAATCACTTACTGACACATCAGCCTAGGCACTGAGAAAGGAAACTGCACCTTATCATCTACATTCACGAGATTTTCTATTCCACTGTCTTCAGTAGCATTTTAAAAACTCTTCTAGGTTTATCCTACCCAGGAAATGGTTTGATTGTTCATTGAAGAAATCTCTCCCCCAAAACCCCCACCAACTTCACTGGAAAGCAAGAATCTGTGCCCTCAGATTCTCTGAATCCCTGGCCTCAAAATCTTCCCCTTCCTTTTTTCTACCAATTCTGGATTTACTGGCCAATCTTAATCAAGTCTCCACACTAAAAGAGCAGATTTAAACCAAACTTCCAATCCTCAATAAACTCTGGCCTCACCCTTCCCCCTTCCCCTCTCCTAGATGCTGCCAAAGCTTCATGAGGTCATACGTAATATCTCACCACAGCAAGCAATAACCTCAGCTCTACCTTACCCACACATTGTGTTGGTGATATTTAGGGAGCCAGCTCTTGACACTCAAATTATTCTTCTCTATTATTTAAAAAGTTCTGGGATAATTTTAAAAAACTGAAATTAAGACTTTCCATTTTTAGTTAATTCTAAAATAAAGTTTAAATAATTTTAAGCAAAGCTTTACTTAATAAGCTAAAAATGATAGTTAGTTAATGCAGTGCAGACCAAAATACTGCTAAATGTTTCTGTCAATGTTAAATCATTTGGACTTTTCGGATATGAAAAAACCTACTGTAAAGAATTCTATTTTTGGTAGTCTCTGAAACTGTGACTCACCCAGGTTCATACTGATAAGGCACCAACAAAGCAACTATCTAATATCAGGCAAGAGTGTAACCAGATAAAGCACACATGAGACTTCGCTGAATATGCGACACAAATTATTTTTAATCAGCAACCAAACAAAACAGTTATAAATACCTCATAAAAGATAGGTGTCTCACCAAACATGATGGTAATCAAACAGACCCCCAAAAACTCTGGAGGAGAGCTGAGCTAGGTCAAAGGAAAGCGCTGTAGGATAACCACTACCCAGTTTACACATGCTTTTGTTAAGGGGGGAAAAAAACAAAGGAATTACAAATCTAATGAAGGTTTTAGATACAATAGTGTTTCTCAGGCTAAGTCAGTAGACTCTAGGAGTCTGCAAAATTTTTGACTTTCTTTATAAGGGGGACCCGTAAGTTCAAGGACCACTGCTATATATAATGTAAATCCTTACTTACACCAATATAAAGAAGGCAGGTAAACATAATTTTTTCATCTGTTCTACATCCCAAAAAATCAGAGAAAGCATTAAAAGTAAAAATAAACCCACAAGGCTAGAATGCTGGGAAGGATAGCATTAGTGTCCATGAACAGAATTTTCTGGTAAATCAGATCAGACTGACTGCAAATTCCAAAAAGCTTAATCCCATAAAAATCAAAGCAAAAATATCCTGAAAATTTGAGTTTACCCAGTAGAACCCTAGATTAAATCTGTGACTCAGAGGCCCAGAGCAGGCAGGTAATTAAGGGCAGCACAACTGCCAGTTTCCACTGACAAAGTCACTTGCTTTGGTGTTTCCCAAAGCAGAAAGCATGATTACTTGTCTCCCATAAAAATGAGAGCTCTAATCCAGAATAGACAGAATGGACTATGGGAGAAATATGTGCCCCCAAGTAATCAGGAGGGCTGGGAGAGCTCACAAAAGAAAAGTACCCCCTACAACCAAGCCTGCCCTGTCATTCTCTCCTGTGCAGAGCAACAGAGCCAGGGCTCACGCAGTCACCAAGGAACAAGCATCAGGCTGATGAATGTGTTCTAATACACTACGGTGATCAGCCTAGCCAGGGGGTCTTCATCTCCTTGTGACAGGGACCCCGTTGGCTGTCTGATGAAGCCTATGGACCCTTTCTCAGAATGTTTTGAAAATGTACACTATAAAAAATAGGATTTAAAATGATGCAAATTACATCAAAATGAAACTCTCAAAATATCTTTTAAATTATTAATGCAAAATGACAAGATCTAGCAGTAGGTCTACTGCTGCCAAAATTTTGAAGTGGTGATTATAATCCACACTTACAAATTAATGTGACATGGAAATGTATGTTTTCTGTCGGTGACAGTCACAGATTCTGCTAGTACTTCTGTAGTTGCTGCCTACATTCATAATAGAAAAAATTGCTAAGTTTCATTTCAAGGCCAGTAAAGAAAAATTGTGATTTCTTCCATCTAAATGAATGGACACCTGAATTCTATCCAGGAGCTCCTTAGTGATCTCTGACCCTCAAGCTACAAGCCTCTGATGTAGACCTTCATCTACGAATAAGAACAAGCGAGCAAATATCAAACATGTGAGGTCAATCAAATGTTTTTTAAAACACCAAATTCCATAAAAGAATTCCCTAGGAAAGTATTGAAAATTGGAAAAAATAATAAAATAATCTCAATTAATAACTACAGATCGTTTCAAAAGGAAAAGGTGTCAACTAACAAAATACATATGAGGTCAACCAAATGTTTTAAAAAACATCAAATTCTATAAAAGAATTCCTGAGGAAAGAAAATTATTGGAAATTGGAAAAAATAATAACTACAATTAGTAACTACAGATAGTTTCAAAAGGAGAAGGTGTCAACTAACAAAATGCATCAATCAAAACAAGATGCTATGAAAAAGCAGTTTCTTTGAAAATTATCATAATTAATGAAATATGGGCCGACTTGCAGAATGAAGGAAACTAGCAAGCTGGAAGGGTAAACAGATTCTATCAAAATTCAGAGAAAAGGTCACATTAAAAGAATAAGAGAAATGCATCTGCACGTGTATGTGTATATGTTCACATACATGTGTATGTATATATATACTGAATTTAAAGTGCGATGAATCTATCTACCTACCTACCTACCTACCTATCTATCTCACCTTAAATTCATCCTGGCCTAGGCAGGGATATAAAGAGTACAAATTTATTGTTTCTTGATATATGATTTCTATTAACTAAAGGTAAGGGTACGGTTTAGCCACATTACTATTTGATCTCCATTTTATTAATGGAATCCAAAGATTATCTGGCCCAGAACTATCTTAAACTTAGAATGGTTTACAAAACTGTCTGCTCTTCTGAGTATCAATAACGGCTTCACTGTATCTCTTATTCACATATGTTGAATCTTATGTAAATTAAATTACCTAAAAGAAACACTTTATTCAAAGTGGTTGGCTAACTACAGTAATGAGTAGGCATCTTAAAAAAACAAAAAACAAACAAAAACAATACTTGAGGAAAAAGAGTGCATAGATTAAGAGTCAAACTCTTGAGTCAGACTGCCTAGGTTAATCCCGAATACCAGCTATGGCAATTTGGAGAAGTTACCTAAACTCTGTTCCCCAGTTTCCTCATCTGCAAAATGGGAGGGATAGTAGGGTTGTAGTGAGGGTTCAAAAAAATAATACATGAAAAATTCTTAGAATAGAGACTGTCACAATAAATGTCAGCTACAATTATATTAATATTTTCTCCGAAGACATCTTTCCCAGACCCTATTAGCATTCTATCACACAAAAGATGGCTGCTTTGACAAATCCAGCTCAGAGTTCATTCAGGGCAGAACAAAGATTCTTTATGAAAAACAAGGAGCACAAATAAAAAGTGACCACTTCAACTTTTTCTACCTCCATCCATTTTGTCAAGCCACTTATCTAATAGCAACTAGAGTTTCTAACCAGTCTTTTGCTCAAAATGTTCCATCAGATAAGGTAACTAAATCCTGTCGAAACTTTCCCAGGTGGTCTATGCCCAAAGTAACAGTCCATCTGACCCAGTTAAATCAATTTTTTTCTGTTAAATTTAGGCCATTATAACTGACGGCTTCCAAGTTGCATGTTTAGCAAATATAAAAGTATCTCACTCCAGTGGCCTGCTGGAACAGGCTGGCACCAGCTGCAAGTTGACCAAGTGCATCTTTTCCTCCACATTTCATATTTACACTATGGGAATCAGCAAATCCAATAAGTCAAGGTGCTTGTTGGTTTCATTAAACATTACCAGCAAATCTTATCTCTAGTCCAAAAGAATCACCTTGTGAAATCCCAGAGTTAAGGGGCCCATATTATCTTTTACAATGCAGCTTATTTTGAGGACAGGTATCAGAAGATATCCTGATTTGATATACAAAAGAAATATGGTTAAAAAAATAGACAAGTGAGTTTCTATAATATTTCTATTTGTAAATCTAGCTATCTATTCTGGTTTAAAAATTTGAGCATAGCTCTTTTCAGATACTAGTGGTAATTATGTGGTTTGATATTAAGTTAACTTGGAAATATTGATACATGATATAAATACTCTTAGAAATTCAGTGTTTTATTCAAAACAGTTTAAAATCAGAATATTTTATTTTGCTCTGGAAATTTTATAAAGGTGTTTTGCCAAAAGCATTAAATATTTGATTCTACTTGTTAAGATTTGCAGGAACTGCTTTAAATTTATTATAAAAAATAACAGCAACAGCAACACATTTTCCCCTTTCATTAAGGCAGTGAAAAAAAAAAAAGAACTTTAAGAGCTTTTCCATAAAAATGCTCTAAAATATTCCATTAAAATTAAAAGGCAACTGCCATTTCACACGTGGTCAGATTTAACTATTCGAAGTTATTTTAAGTCTATCAGTCCCCAAAGACCAAACTACCTGAGAGCCCAGCTGTGTTCAAAGATCCCCAGAACCCAGCCTCCAGCAATGGGTGGGGCTAATACAAAAGGCCTTAGACCAGAGCAGGGAAGAACGATTCTGGTCTGGGTTCGATATTAGTATTCTGCTCTGCCCAAATCCTCACCTGATTATAGATTTCTTAATGAAACGACTGACCTGCAATGGCCAGGGAGAAGCCTACAGAAGAGCAAGGAGCTTGGAACAAAAGCCTAGTTTCAAAATCGATAGCCTGTGACCCCATGTCAGCAACGGTGAACTGAGAATCTTAAAAGCCAGCAGCAATCTTCCAAGGTTGTGAGAAATAATAGCATTTCAGTTGAAATCTTAAGCTCTTGTGATTATAAAAAGTATTTTTAAAGTGCTACAATAATATGCACACCTGTCATTAAATATTATACTCCTTCTGGTATGGTTCTCCTTGCCTAGTTTTGTTTTATAGCAATAGTTCTGCATTTTAAATATGGTTCAAACATTAGTTACCAATGATATGTAGTTTCATGCACAAGTTAACTTATTAATCTATTTCTTAGGGTGGTCCATTATACATACATTTAATTAGCCCCACAATCAGATTGTTAAATACTTGTTTAAATGTCCCAAATATCAAGAAGTAAGAATACCCTATATTTTTCAGGAACTTATTATTGACTTTTGTACTTAAACCTTAACGGTCTCTGGCAGTATCCTTGTTAGGGTCTCCCAGACCCCTACAAACTGTGACTTGACTTACTACTTACCTTAGTACCGGATGCTGATGTCTTTGGAATTTCATTTTTTGGTATAAGAGAGAGTTGCCAAACAAAACAAAACAAAACAAAAAGGCAAATAACTTCTAAATTTAAAAAATGAACAAAAATGATATGGTAACTAAATGAAAAGGTCAAAAGACTTGCCAAGGAGTATTAACATCTTACTTCCTGAACGGGTGTTAGAAATAGGATTTAGGGGCGGGAGTGTTTTGTTCGGTTTGCTTGTTTAAAGTACAGGAGTAAAAGCTATATATATTTGGGATATAATTCTGATTCTTCCATTTGCATGACCCTAAGTAAGTCACTCAACTTCACGTGACTTCCAGATTTCATCAGATTTCCTTTCGGGTCCATCAAAAAATAAGAAAACAAAAATAATAAGCAACATTTTAATGATCTTTATATAAATATGGTATAAACACTGAAAAAAGATAGAGCAGTGTTAAAACTTTCAGGTAAGATCATTGACCTTCCTTGAAATATCCGTTAAGAAATTCTCAGCCTCTGCTTTAGAATGATTTCTTAAAGTATGGCTACATTATTTCAAGTGAAGGATTTCACCGACTTCACACGCACACATACTTACTTGCCTGCAGGCCCCTGGCTTTTTTCCTACCCGAATCAAGGAGGAGCAACTGCCAGTCTACTCGCCTACGCACTTACTGTGAGCTCAACTCTGTGTGCTGGAACGCTGCCACACATTTATGAGCGCCTAAGGGATATTGGATAGTTGTCATCTTTCTCCTGCTCCCTCCGACCACACCAAATACCCTGGCAAAGTTGCTGCACCTGGACACTGCATTCCCTGCAGAGCACCTTGTTACCAAAATTGTGGAAAACTTGGACAAAGTTCAGAGAAGAGCTACTAAAATGATTAAATGACTGAAGGGACCAATTTATAAGGAACTCAGAAATGTTTAGTTAAGTGGTAATTACCCTAAAAAAGGTGTGGTGGCTCTGGCATTATGTTTGAATTCCAAGCCATAATTGGCAACGAGGCCTCGTTTCAGGCCTCCACATTCAGAAATATTCTGAGGAGGGGGCAGAACCTCACTCTTGCTTGACCATTGCACAGGCTGCTTGGGTGGTATTCACACCCAAGTGTAATGACCTCCACAGATACACACAGAAGGCACCACCACCAGAGCAGAGAGCTCATTTAAGAAGGCTGAAGGATGCGTAAAGGGAAATTTCAGGAATCATAAGAAGTCTGAGCTGTGAAGGGCCAGTTCCTCCATCCCAGGTAAGCACCTACCCACACCCCATCACCAATTTCTGCCTGATGGGTGGTACCATTTAATAAGAGCTGCCGGTTGAATCCAAGTGTGGAAACTGTCAGATACACTGCTGCGATGTGGATCCCTTTGAGAACGACAGTTCCCTCCTGGACAGAGGAAAAGCTAAGAATACTCTAATGGTTAAGGAGGTCGCAAAAGATCATTCCTCAGAGCATTTCCCAAAATGTCTTCCAGGTGACGTTACTATGTGCTACACGCATTACAAAAGAAAAGCGCTGAAAACTGGGATAAATGAAGTTAAACCCTGTGTTGTGTATGCGTGTTGATGTGTTTGTTTTCTAACAGTATCACCTCTCGGAGCCATTAATATGCCAAAGTCTATGTGTCTCACTAAGAGGGACAGTGTGTACACTCTTTCACAAATTCAAACTGAGCATGGAATGCTTTACGTCCTAAGCACAGGGTCTTTTACCCACAGCCATCTCCATAATGCTTTTTATGATGCGGCACTCAGTAAATGACAATGAAATGCATGAATTAGCCTGGGCTAGAAGCGATCTTAAATCACAACTCACTCCTCTAACCACCACGCTGATATTCTAGTGACTCTTCATTTAAATGAATCTTTTTGTCCTAAGTAAATGAAATGAAGTTTGTTAACTAGAAGCTCCTAAAACTCAAGTTTGAGGCTCCCAAGTCTCTGAAAGTATGTATTTATAGTTTGTATTATTTCTCCTTCAGGAGGCACCACAAAATGGCGTAGCCTTCATGTTCTGCAAAACCTGCTGCCACTATGTCAGCTGAAAGTGACTCAGTGGCTTTTCACTAAATTTATAAGCTATGCCTGAGAAAACTGAACTTAAATTATTGATATGACAGATTAAAATTCACTCTAGATTACCCTGGGGTCACCTTTAAGACTTAGGTATTCATCCTCCTGGATAGCTAAAATGCAGGTCCAAATAAGAACTAAATTTAGATCCATTCTTTGTATGTATACTCTTTGTAATTACATTAGCTTCAACCATCTCACTTCTTAAAATTCCTCTTAAGACATTTATCACCTGTACTATAGTTAAAAAAAAAAAAAAACAAAACTAAGCACCTTACCCAATAGTCTTACTTCCATTCTCCTTGTCAATATTTTAAAACTGAAAAGCCATGCAGAAATCATCACATTGTAAATATTACCACAGTTGGAATTCCTTCTGAGGACCATCTGAAATTTCTACATCAATTTTTTTCACAAGTAGGGACTGACATCTTTAAACTTGAATCTACAGTACTGCAATTTGGCATTCCACTTCAATTCTTTAAAAGCTTCATTTATATTGATCTTGTCTTTTGGAATTTCCTGTAGGCTGCTTCAGATAAAATAATTTCCAGCCGAATCTTCATCTTATCTGCTCTCAGTTTGACATTACGCCTTCAAAATCAAATCTTATTATTTAATCCAAAACAAAAACACTTTATTACAGAATATTAAATCAATAACACTAACAGACTGACCTTGATAATTCATTTTTACCATGACTGGTAAGTCAACGTTTAAGCTTTGACTATTGGTGCTCAGAGTTTTGCAAATTTCTTCCAGACTATTCATAATTTAACAAGATATTCCAACTGCCACACACAGAAACACTATCCAATCACTTTGTGTCTTAGACCAAATCATTGTTTTACTTTCTCATTTTCCAAGTAATCTCATGGTCAAAATTAAAAAACTAGGACTGAGCATAAAGGCCAAACATTTTACCTCCCTCTGTTACCTTCCCACCATCTTCCTGAGTTGGTGACTGTGAAAATATGTTAAGCCCAAAATAGCAGCTGTGCACAGCCAGGTCAGCCCCAGTCATTTCCAAACAAAAAGGGAACTGACAGAAACCCCCTTTACAAGTCTAGTGTTTGTAAATATCCAATGAAATGACTTCATCCAGTCAATTATTTCTGGCAAAATAACATAGTAATTAAACTGAGGACTGATGGAAACTGTTAAACAGGGCAACCACTTTGCTGAGCAGTTCTAGTTAATGCTTTTAATTCATTTTCATTTTTAAAAAATGCTTGAAATACTAGTGTAATTAAAAGGAACTGCCTCTTCACTGAAAAACATATTTAAAATATTCCAGTGTAGAGAACATATGGAAAAGGAAGGAGAAACTCAGTTTTCCAGTATCTTCTTAGTGTCAGTCGATTTATTTTAAGTATGATGAATTCTGAAATCAAAACACAACTGTATTCAAATATAAGTAGAAATGACACCCTAAAGCCAGAACATCATACTGTACAGACTCGGGTTCATAGTGAATATACTGTCTGTAGAATATTTTTGCCCTGTCCACTCTCCTTTTGGCTCCTCCAACTGGCTACCAGCATACCTTGATTCCCATTCATTCGTTCACCTATTCACTCAACAAACTGAACCACCATCTCAGGCATTGTTCTAGGTTACATACAAGATAGCAGTAAACAAAAACACTGGTCCACAGACCTCTTCTATGTGCCTAATGGTTATGCACTTGGAGAAAGACAAAAGTTCTAATACACAGTAACAAATTGGAATGCAAAAGCTGATAGGAAAATCTCTGGTGCTTCCTAAAGGAAAATGCAAGCTGTTAAATTACTTGTAGCACTTCATTTTTCAGACTCTTGGATACAAATAAACACTATTTTTTCTAGTACCTGATGCCATGGATACAAAGATTAAAACAAAAAGGGAAACTTTTAGGCCATTAGTAACAGTCTAAAGTAAAGAGTAAGAGAAGTTGTTAAAAGTCAAGAACTTAGGGAACTCTTTCCCCAAGCCAGATAATTCCAAGGTAGCGTGAAATGGGGCGAGTTAGTGACCTAAAACAGCTCCCGCTACACTTGACAAATATTTCTCATTTCTCTGTCAGAGTACCTGGCACTGAACTTATAAAAGATTCCCCTGGATGAGTAAGCACACTCTTCTGAAAATGCAAATAACATGGGGTGTGAGGTTAAGGACCAATAGTCATTCACATTCTGCTCGTAGGAGCTATAAAAGAATCTTAAAATGTTTGCCACAATTCCTTGTAAACTGAGGAATACTATAAAATCAGAATGGCAGGGTAAAGATCATAGATCGTAGAGTCATGCTGCCTGAGTCTGAATCCTAGCTGCACTACTAACAAGCTATACGAGTATGCAAAACTAACTTGAATTGTTTGGTGCCTCAGTTTCCTCACTTATAAAATGGGAATAGTTGAAACTACTCCGTAAGGTTGTTGAAAGGCTTAATTTAGTTACTTAAAACAATGCTGGAACTTATTACTCCATTTTTGACCAAAATGGAGTAATAGGAGCTGAATTCATGCTCCTTCCTAAAAGAGCCAAAAACAAACAGAATATATAAAAATAACAATTTTCAAGACACAGAATATCAGGCAATGAAGGGCAGTGATCCCTGAGACATGGGAAACAAAAGAAGTCAGCCTTAAACTGCCCTCAATTTATTGCCTTGAAAGAGTTCCCAGGCCACAGTATAGGACGGGGTAGAGAGGAGAATCCAGGCAAAGCCTGCGGGACTCCCCAAGTTAAGAAGATGGAGTTCAGTGTATGAGGAGAACAAAAGGGTGGCAACTTGCAAGATATAGTACCAGAAAGGAGAGCGCTGCACAGAAAAAAAGAAAAACAAAAAACAAAAAACAAAAACCATGGAGGTCAGCAGAGAGTCCGCTCAAGTATTAGCAGAGTAGCGATCAGCACATGCACATGAGGAAACTACATGAGGCCAGGGGGAAAAACCACCCAAAGGCATCAGAGTACAGCACACAGCACTCACATGGGGCCAGGAATAGTGGCTACTGTCAAAAGGCAGACTGGAAATCCTCTTAATTCAGAGTAGCTGGTAGAATATTCAGAAGATTCTTATCTCAGCAGTAGGAAATAATTAGTTTTGACTGAACATTTCTCTGGTAAATGTGTAACAAAATTTAAAAGCAATTCTCAAAAAGATTAAACTATTTACAAGTAACTTAACTGCATCTCAGAACAAAGCTCAAAAATATTTATAGGAGAACGAAAATAGCTACCACCCAACAAGATAAAATTCAGAATGTCTAGAATCAAATCAAAGATTACCAGGCAAGCAAAGAAATGGAAAAATATGAATCATAATGGGGAAAACAAATAATCCATTGAAACTAATCCAGATCTAACACAGATGTAAGAATCAACAGACAATGCCATTAATATTTATCATCATTGTCTTCTATATGTTTAAAAATTAAGAAGAGACGTCAAAGATATATATAAAAAAGACCCAAATTGAACAGCTATGCATGAAAACTATGTCTGTGATAAAATCAAATACACTGGATGAGAATAAAGATTAGACACTGGAGAAGAAAATACTAATGAACTTGAAGACACAGAAATTCTACAAAACAAAGTAAAGAAAGAAAAAAGATGTTAAAAAGTTAAAAGAGCATCAATGAACTATAGGAAAACTTCAGTGGCTAATAAATGTATAATGGAAGCCCCAAAAGAAGAGAGCAGGGTAGATGGAAAATGTGTTCTAGAAATAAGAGCTGGAAAAATTTCGAATTTCATGAAACTATAAATGCGCCCATCCACGAATCTCAAGTAACCTCAAACACAGAAAATATGAAGAAATCTACACCATGGAACATATTCAAATCGCTCAAAAACAGTGACGAAGTAAAAATCTTAAAAGCAGACAGAGAAAAAAGATACATTATATTTGAAGAAACAAAGATGAGGACAGGGTTCTCATCAGAAACAATGCTAGCCAGAAGACATGGAGCAGCAGCTGTAAAGTACCAAAAAAAAAAAAAAAGTCAAATTAGAATTTTAGACTCAGTGAAACATCTTTCAAAAACAAAGGCAAAATGAAGAGTTTTTCACATATATAAAAGATGAAAGAATTTCATCCACAGCAGAATTGTACTATAGGAAATGTTAAAAAGAAGTCCTTCAGGCAGAAGGAAAATTTTACCTGATGGAAATATGGATCTGCACAAAGGAATGAAGAGCACGGGAAATTGTATCTATGTAAGTAAATATAAGACTTTCTTATTTACATCTTTTTAAAGGATTCTGTTTAAATAACAGCAATGCATTTTGAGGTTTGTAACATTTAAGTGAAAGGTATAAAAAGTACTATAAAGACTAGGAGGGAAGAAGTAGAAAAATATATTTCTAAGTTTCTTATACTACACATAAAGTGGTATAATAGTGCCTGAAGGTTGAATGTGATAAGTTAAAGATATTTATACGATGTTAAGCAACCACTAAAATAACAGAACAAAGTTACAGCCAATAAGTTACCAAAGGAAACAGAATCAGTGAAAGAAATTCAATACAAAAGAAGATGGAGAAAGAGAACAAACAACAGGTGAGACAAAGAAAAAACAGACTGAAATATCTTGGTTTATGATTTAAAGCTTAGCTTAGAGGTTTAAAATCTAAACATAATAATCACATCAAATGTAAATGGTTTAAACACACCAATTAAAAGACAGAGATTGTTAGATTGGATAGAAAAGCAAGACTAATTATATGATGCCATAAGAAAGGTACAAGTAAGTGAAAAGTTAAAAAAAAAAAAAAAGAAAGAAAGAAAAACATATACCACATTAACATTAAGCAAAAGAAAGTCAGAGTACTATCCTAACATTAGACTAAGTAGACTTCAGGCTAATAATACCAGGCAAAAAGAGGGCAAATTTTTGGCAATAAGTGAGTTAAATAATCAAGAAGACAAAGAATCTTAAATGTTTGTGACCCTAATAACAGAGCTTCAAGACACATAAAGCAAAACTGAGAGAACTGCAAGCAGAAATGGACAAATTCACAAATATAGTAGGAGATTTCAGTTCTCGTCTCTCAATAAATAGTAGAATGAATAGACAGAAAACCAGTAAGGATGTGGGAGACTTAAAAAACACAGTCGACCAAAAAGGACCTAATTGGCACTGATACAATACTCCATTCAACAACAGCAGGATACAGTGCATGTTCATGAGTACATAGAATATTTTCCAACAGTCTAAATTCTGGGCCAAAAAACAAGTCTCAATAGATATAAAATAATTCAAATTATACAAACTACTTCTCTGACCACAACAAAATTAAATTAGGGATCCATAAGAGAGGTCTCCAGAAATCTTCAAATACTTAAATCCAAACGCACACAGAGAAGTCCGGAAGTCATCAGATACGAGCTTCCAGTAGTCTCTCTCAGAGGAGCTGTATGCATGGTACTTCGTTCTCCCAACAACGTGTGACAACACAAGGTACTGCCAAGCAGGCAAGTTCCTCCAAACCTCGCTGCTGAGGATGATCACTGTGATCACCGGAGTCGTCATGCAGGCAGGCACGCTGCAGCCACACCACTGACTTTGGCCACCCAGTCTCCAGCCTCTCCAGAGATCAAACTGATAAAGTGTGACTCAGGAATCCAGATAAACAAAAACAGGCATTCACCATAAATTACCTTGTTAGTATAAACTATCTGATGAGCACAAAGGCCCAAAGTATATAAAGACAAGTTTATCACCCAGGATATTCTAAGCATTTAGAGGTTTTCTCCCAGGAGCCAGTCCTTTCTTTGAAATGTGCAAGGTTTGAGCATCGCAAACCCTCTGAGTTAACGTTTTACTAAACAATAAGAAAATATCATGAACTTAATGCCAATACGTTCAACAACTTACGTAAAACATGTATCTTGAAAAAAAAAATCTACCAAGTCACTCAAGAAGAAATAATCTGAATAGCCCTAAACCTATCAAATTCAATTTGTAGTTAAAGTTTCCCGCAAAGGAAACATCAATTGGCTTCATTGATAAATTCTACCGAGTATATAAGAAAGAATTAATACCAATGCTACACAAGTATTCCAGAACTGAAGAAAAGAAATTATTTCTCATTTGGTGAGACCAGTATTATCCTGAACCCAAATGAGGCAGACATTACACAAACCAAAACTACAGACCAATATCCCTCATGAACATATGCAAACATTCTAAACAAAATTTTAGACAATATGTAAAAGGCATAATATATTATGTCTAAGTAGCGTGTAACCCAGAAATGCAAGATAGGTGTACATTGGCTAATTCATCATTAACGATCTAAAAAGAAAAATCGTATTATCATTTCAATAGATCCGGAAGCACACAAGAAAATCCATTATCTACTTCTGATAAAAGTTCTCAGCAAACTAAAAATAGAAAGACGTTTCATCAACCTGATAAAGGGCATCTACAAAAAAAAACTAAAGCTAACATCATACTTAATGGTGAAAGACTAAGCTTTCACCCTAAGATCAGAAACGTGACAGAGTGTCCAATCTCACTTCTTCTATTCAACAAAGAAATAAAAGGCATGCAGATTGGAAAGAAAGAAGTAAAACTGTCATTTGCAGACAGCACGATCATCCACTAGGAATTCAATGGAATCTATCTTTAAAAATGCTGCTATAACTAAGAAGTGTTTATCACAATTAACAAACATAATTTTATTTCTATATAATAGATGCAAAAATATTGAAAACTGAATAAAAATGCTACATACAATAGCATCATGTTATTAACTACGTAGGGATAAATCTGATAAAATATGTGCAAGACCTACATACTGAAAACTACCGAATGTTGCTGAAATACTATTTTAAGGCCTTATAAAAAATAAAATGGCATCTTGATTCTAAACCTATTTTTAATGTTTTTCATTTACTAGCGAATGAGTCCATGGCTACAAATAGTTATAAGTAATAAACAGGGTTAATGTTATTCATCGTCATAGAAATTCATACTAGAAAAGACTCTCAGAATACATGAAATGTGAAAATGTTTCCACTCAATACTTAACTCGGAAAGGTTTCAATATTTATTTGAGTGCTTGGTAGGCATCAAACATCCTGTTATACACTGGGTGAATGAAAGCTGCATCCCCTGATCTTGTGAAGCTATTACCTAGTAAAGGGAAATAGAAAACAAACAAGTTAAAAACAGATGCAAATAATTTAGAAGTTGTAATTAGTGCTATGAAAGTAATAAAGAACAGATATGGGGCGGGGGGCGGGGGCAGTGGGGAACAGAGGTATTATCTGGATAGAGTGGTCAATGAAAGTCTAAGTACACATTCAGGTCAAAAGCTGAAGGAGAAAGAACCAGCCAGACAAGGGAAAGATCCTCAAAGTCAAATGGAACAGCATTTGGTAAAGCCCTGGGTAGGGAAGTAGAGCATTGGGGGAGAGACTGGCATGCTCTAAAACCCCCAGAAAAGCCAATTTGGCTGCAGTATAAAGGGAAAGCGAGCCTAATGGTCATGGAAGAGAGATAAGCAGGGGTCAGATCATGGAGGCTCACACAAGAAATATTCAAAGCGCAGCAGGAAGCCATTTTACAGTTTTAACCAGGCTACAGACATCAGATTTTAATTTTTTAAAAGATTACTCTAGCTGCTATGGTGAAGAATCAACTGGAGGCAATATAATAATCTTAAGTTGTCACAGATGGTCCCTTTTGCCATAACACATAAAAATGCTGAATATGTAACATGTTTTTTATTTAAAAGAAAAAAATACATCACAGAACTTAAAAGAAAGCAGAAAGAGAAATCCAAGGTGGACTCTACCTGCATACAAGCTCTGGGAGCTGAGTATCCTATACACATCTGAAGACAAGACCACTGAAATGAATTTCAAAGTCTGGAAAGCATGGTCCATGTGATAAGAGAGTATTAGAAAAAAAGCCTATTGTTCCGGAAAGGCAGTAAGGAAGAATGCTGTGAGTGGCAGAGTAGTATTTAATATGTATATTTTATATATATAACATATATATGTAATATATATACGTAATATATATACGTAACAGCACCCACAAAAAAAATCTCCGACACCTTTATCATACATGGGAATGAGATCCAAATTTATATCACAAGTTGAAAAAATTACTTTAAATCTGGTTTAAAGCAACTGAAACTTCTAGAAGCTCAGAAAAACCAATCTGTAGATAGTCTCTTAATCCAAGGTTTAGAACAAATAACTTCTTTGAAGCTCCCAATAAAATACTACTTAAAGAAATCAGTCACCAGGAAGGAGAGCCAACAGAAAAAAGGAAAAAAAAAAATTTATAACCTTGCAAACTAGAAATTACCATTTTACACAAGTGACCCTATTTTTTTTACTATAATCTCGCTCACGCTTTGGTTTTCATTCAGAGGGTAACACAAAACCTTTTAAAATACCATAATATCCATGTCTATTAAGATTGTTGATAGTTCTTGAAATTCACCCAGTGAGCTAAAGAAAGTTTATCTATAAAATTTAACATGAGGCATACAACATGGTTCATTTTTATTACATGGAACTAGATAACTGCTGTCTATAAATGGGAAACTGAATTAACTACCAGACTACTACTGATCCCCATCTACCATTTTGTAGCTAATCTGTCTCTCTAATGTATTTAGTCTATGTTCAAAAATGGGATGTATCTGTCTTCTTCAACCCTTTTGAATGGCATTTTAACTTTTAAACGCTAGGAAAAATGAGTCCACATTTAAAATGAAACATTTGTGCACACCCAACTTTCACAAACCACTTTAAAGTTTAAAGGGGAATTCCAAACATCCTTCCCCTGTGATCACCTGTTTAAAACCGAAATACTCATTTAGACTCTTTCCTTGGTGTGGTATTTTACTTTGTCTTCTCCTGTATTTCAATTTGTTAAAAATATTGACACAATAAAGTCGAAAGCCGCGCCTGGTATTTTAAAATGTAAGCCCAAATAAAAGGGTTTTTGAAGCGCTAAATAGAAAAGAAACGGGAAAAATGGAATAACCGGTCTCTCTTAAATTATCCTGATCAGTATGCTTTTTGGCAACGTCTGCGTCTTTTAATCTTCGAAATCTTGCTAAAATTGAGAAAATGGAAGCCCAGAGAGATGTGAGTGTTCGAGGTTAAAAACAAGCAAAAAACCAGAATAAAACCAGGACTCCAGGCGGGAGACGCCAAAGGAATGTTTGCCCATTTCCCAGGGCCGGCGTTTCACACTGGCTTCTCGAGCCATAAAAACAAACGAGAGGTCGTTTTTAAGGGGACAGCTTTAGACATCTCTTAGGAGAAAGGTTACAGATCAGCCAAAATCACCCACAAAACATCAAAAACGCCACTCGCAATCCACTGAAATCTGGGAGCCGCTACGGCCGGCGGGCGACCTCGCAGAGGAACCCTGTTACACGTGTCTGCTCCCTTTCCATTAATCACAACCCCGTCCTCTGAGATGTTTCTTCATAGTTAAACACCTAAATCTGAACATTCTCTCGAGTCAACCCGCAGCACAACTCCAGCGCGGTTCTGAAAGGAACCTCCCCAGGTACACACCTCAGAAGCACCAGGTAGAGGGCTCCGCCCCAGTGAACTTACCGAGGACCCCGAGGGCAGCTACGTCCGCCCTTTCCCGCCACCGACTCGTGGCCACTTCCTACCTGCCTGTTTATCTCCACCTTTATCCCCGTCGCTATTTTCCCACTTACCTCTTGAAGCGATGAACCCAACGAGTGTATGAGACAGAAGAGAGCGCAGAGCCGGGTCAGGGAGAAGGAACATCTGTGTGGCCAAGGTTTCCTCGGTGGCGTGTCAGGCACCGCCGGGGGCAGCCTTGGGGGGAGCTGCAAGACGCAGGGGTCCTCGTGGCCCAAGCTCGTCGCGCTGATTGGTTGGCTGCCGCGGCCGGAACCCGGATGTGCCTGTGTGGTCGTGTTGGCAGTCGGGGCTCCGAGGTTTGGGCGTTCTGGGGGTGCTGGCAGCCCGGGCGGATGGCGCGGGGTTGGGCTGGCTTCTCTGAGGAGGAGCTGAGGCGACTGAAGCAGAATAAAGGTAACGGGATGTGCCCGCGGAGGGTTAGTTCTTGGGTCTGTCACGGGGAAGGGGCGGGGCTGCAGCCTTCGAAGGGAAGGGGGCGGGGAGGAGGGTACTGTGTGTGCGATAGGGGACGGGGCTCTAAGTGGCAGGACGGCACCGCCGGGGTCCCTGAGGTGGATGTACTGGAAGCCGTGACGGGAGGGGCGGACTGAGACCTTTTAGAAAAGAAAGTTCAGGAACCCATTTCAGGGATTTAATTTTTTTTTTTTTTCCTGTGAAAGGAATGGGACTTGGGAGAGGAAGCACGCCTACAGCCTGCTTGTCTTTTCCAGGAGGATTGCTGTATAGATCAGGGGTTGGAGGGTTGGAGTCAGGGTGAAGGAAGGAGGGGCACACATCATCTTAGAATTGTAATGAATTTATAGCAGCAGATAATGACTGAGAAAGTGGAAGCACAGGTCTTAAACGCAAAACGTCGGTGCTTTTCATAATACATCTGGCGTCTTGGCATTCACTTCTGGTTGCCAGATGATTTTTGCAGTTCTTTCCAGTTCTTGAGAGTTAGCAAACCATAGGGGTCTTTGAAAGGTTAGGTATGAAATGTGTACACACACACACACACGTTTAAGCCAAAATTTTGTGCTTCCCTTTTTGGCTTTATAATCATTGAATGAACCTGCACTATTTTGTCATCTTTTAGTGAGGGAACTAAGTTTGCTGATACTTTGTGAGAAACTCATGGAGATATAAACTATGCTTTGTGGTTGAAATTTTATAAAATTCTGTATGGTGAGCCTGGTAGTGCACACCACTACTGAGCTTACACCACTCTTGGTACCATAACTGAAACACTTTACCTTAGGAGAAAATTAAATAAACTCTGCCATGCTTTTTATTAGAGTTTGTGAGAAAATTGGCTTGCTCAGGTAGGCCTGTGCATTATATGTGAGGATCATCTAGGGCTGACAGGTGGGAAAGGAAGTAAATTAGTAACACAGGACCAGTGTAGCTAGTATACATTGAGGATATTTTGACTGGTCCAGAAGGCCTTTAAGATATAAAAGTTACTCTATAGTATGTAGTTACCTGACTCTGTCTAGCTTAATGTTCTCAAATTCTCTTGCTCTGTATTTTCAACATCCATTCATTTATTCAGATGTACAGAGTACAAGTACTCCTGCTTCTGGTCTGACCTGAAGGTACAGGTATCAGATTTTACAGTAGAGATGCCAAAATGAACAAGGCATTATCCCAGCCTTTAAAGAGTTTCTAGTCTAGCAAGTTGACAAATTATAATATGTGATAGTAGATGTTGTACAAGAGCTTGTTATCAAGCTAGCAGGGGATACAGGGGGTTGGGTGGAGCTTGGGAAGGTATCATAGAGATTATGTTTAAGTGGAGGTGAGTTTGCCAGGGGAAAGACTTCACGTAGAAGTCTAAATTAAACAATAGATTCATTATGTAGGAGTACATTTCTAAGTATCTCTACAGTTTGGGATACAGAGAGGGGTGGAAGGACCTTAATTTCAAGGCCTGTCATTTCAGTTCTGGATGTTAGAGCATAGACACCAATCCACTAATCTGTGATCACCTTGAGGACAGAGGAAACATCTTAGCATCTTTGTATACTCATAGCCAAACACAGTGATTGGCATATAGATCTCACAGCTCTGCCTGTAAATATTTTTGCTTTGGATTTCTCTTTTGTAAAACTAGAAGAGCTGCATCTTTAATTTTTAAGGTTCCTTTCAGCTGTTCTCCAACTGTAAAAATATAACTAAGTAATCTATGAAAATGGAGTTTGTTACCAGCAAAAATAGGGACAGTACTCTAGAGAAACCCATATGTGCATTGGTGAAGGTCAAGAATGTTATTAACACTGGTTTATAATATTAAAAAGCTGGCAATAAACCAAGTGTTCACCAACAAGGGAGTGGATAAATACAGTGTGGTATATATAAGCACCCAGTGGGCTGCTGTCCAACCAGTGGAACTATATGAACTGTAGTCACGTGCATTAATATGTATAAATTTCATGAATACAATGTATGAAAAGAGCAAGTTGCAGAAGATTATATACAGTCTAATTCCATTTATAGAAGGTCAGAATCATACAAAACAGGTATATTCTTTTAGGAATCTAGGAAATCTATAAAGGGAATGGAATGAAACAAAATTCAGTGTGGTGGAGAGGCAAGGGATATGATCAAGGAGGGGCAAATATGTAAGGAATTTTGAAGGTAGTGGTCATTAGTATATCAGGTTGAACCAAGTTAAGCTGCAGTAACAAATAGCTCTAAAATATCAATTGTTTAAAATAATAAAGATTGATTTTTTCACTCTAGCCATATGTCTGTCCTGAGTTGGCAGGTGACTCTGTTCCTCACTATGCTTTGGTGCTATCATGTAGGAGTTCACTGTGGCAGGAGGAGAAGGTTGAGAATTGAGCATTAGTAATAAAATACTTCCACTGGTAAGTGACAGATACCACTTCTGCTTCCATTTTACTTAACCGAAGCAAGTCTATGGCTTGAAGGACAGGAAATACAATTACCTTGTGTGGTCCAAAAAAGGGTAACATTCTATCCTTGAACAGCAGTTATGTCTACTATAGTTATGTTGTATTTGTTAAACTATATTGTTACTTTTTTTATAATCCTGATAGGTTGGATTTTGTATGTGTGACATATTATTTGATGTATGACTTATTTAATAATTAAAAAATGGAAATAAAAAAGCAGTGCAGCTACAATGCTTTAATTGTGTTTTTCTAGTTGTTGCTAACATGAAAAAATACAAACAAACCAAAAGAAAAATTGACGAAAGACATGAATAGATATTTCTTAGAAAAGGAAATTTGAAGAGATGCTTATCACCATCAATAAGCAGAGAATTGCAAATCAAGAGTACAGTGAGGTACTACTACATACCTATATACCTATTTGATTGACAGAAATAATAAGTCCTTTATCAGATGTCTGTTGCAGATCATTTTCTCCCAGTCTGTGAGTTGTTTACTCATGCCCTTGATGTTGTCTTTTGCAGAGCAAAAGTTTTAAATTTTAATGAAGTTCAGCGTACCACATATCCTTCATGGATAGTGCCTTTGTGATATATCTAAAAAGTCATTGCCATACCAAAGACCATCTAGGTTTTCTCCCATGTTATCTTCTTGGAGTTTTATAGTTTTGGGTTTTGCACTTAGGTCTGTGATCTATGTTGAGTTAATGTTTGTGAAGGGTGTAAAGTCTGTGTCTGGATTCATTTTTCTGCATGTGGCTGTCCATTCTAGGATCGTGTGTTGAAAAGACTGCTCCATTTTATTACCTCTTCTCCTTTGTCAAAGATGAGTTGACTATATTTATGTGGGCCTGTTTCTGGGCTCTCTGTTCCCTTCAGTTGATCTAATTATCTGGTTTTTCGCTAATACTCACTGTCTTGATTACAATAGCTTTATAGTGAGTCTTGAAGTCAGGTAGTTTCAGTCCTTCAACTTTGTTCTTCTTAAATATTACGTTGGCTATTCTGAGTCTTTCGTTCCTTCATGTAAACTTGAGAATCAGTTTGTCAGTATCTACAAAATGACTTGCTGGAATTTTGACCGCGATTGCTGTGAATCTATAGATCAAATTGTATGACTGACATCTCGACATTATTGAATGTTCCTATCCATGAACATGGAATATCTCTCCATTTATCTAGTTTCTTGATCTCATTCATCAGAGTTTTGTAGTTTTCCTCATATAGATCTTATACATATTTTGTTAGATTTATACCTAAGGTTTTCTTTTTTTTTTTTTTTTTTGAGTGCTAATGTAAATGGTATTGTGTTTTTAATTTCAAATTCCACTTGTGATTGCTGGTGCATAGAAAGTAATTGACTTATATATTAATCTTCTGCAACCTTGCTATAATGGCGTATTAGTTCCAGGAGTTTTTTTGGTCATATATTTTATTTCTGGTGGCCTGATTTGATTATTGTTTGGGAGTTTAAAAATGCGCATTATAAATCTCATAGGTAGGTTCTGTGAAAATGCAAAATAAAATGGAAGCCACAGTACAGAATTTGAGAGTCACTGTTATTAATTCATCTAATGAGTATAACTGGATGGTCAGCAGGCCATTGACATTTTCTCATGCTGCAACTAAAGATCAGTAGCCAAGAATAAGATCCTTTTGCAAGATACAGGAAGTCTCTTTGTGTTTCTGGCTAAAGTCAACAATAATAACATTTTACTATTGATAGTACATTTATCTTTTTAAAATATATATTTTTTACATATATGAGTTAAATTCTCCAGTTGTCCTTACGAGGTTAATGTTGGCATGGACAATACAAAAAGTATAAAAGAAGTATTATTATTTCATTTATAATTATTTTTAAAAATTGCTCTGAGTACTTCTATCTTCCTCTGTTGCTTTGCTCAGGCTGCTATTGAAGTTAGCTTGCGTACATTCATTAAAGGCTAACTAGACTTTGGGAAACACAACCTTGGACTATTGTGGAAGGTGAAAGAAAACAATTTAGGGTAAACTAACATTCCTAAAATAAGAAACCTCATTCAGTTAGTCTTTGTGTATAGCATCTACCTATGTATCAAATTGCCCTAAGATTTGTTAAAATTTAAGAGAGGTGAAGCCCATTTGAAAACTCAATCACCATTTTATTTCAGGAAAGCAGATACATTCATTAATCAAATTTAAGACATATCTGAGAATTCATTTGTCAATCTGGCTTTGCCAGCTTAGTTATCTTTTTTTGATGGTTATCAAATCAAATTGAAAAAGAAACTTTGCTTTGTATCCTAAGACCTAACTCATTGACAGATGGACTTTCCTGAAGATAAATTGACAACTAGGACAGTTTTTGTTAAATATTAACAGTATGATCAAAGACCTATTGACATTCTTCAGGAAGATGGCTGTTTTCCCCTTAGTTTTTAAGTCAGAGAAAGGGAGACCATATAGAATTACTATCAAAATTTAATGTTAATCTTTTATTAGAGAAATTGTAATTATTTGCTGTCCACACAAAAGCATTGGCCTTCATTTTCTTTTTGCTGTAGATCCATTTGAAGCACAGCGGCGTCTCTCTGCGAAGAAAAGTCGACAACAGCTTCAGCGAGAAAAAGCCCTTCAAGAACAAAGCGAAAAACTTGGACTTCAAGATGGATCGACCTCATTACCTCCAGAGCAGCTGCTTTCAGCCCCAAAACAGAGATTTAACACTCAAAAGCCACATTTTTCTCTCCCTACTCCTCCTAGTCCTCTTACGCTCACCTCTCCTGTTGGTGTTGGAAAACCACAGGGTGTTGAAAGTCAACCAAGGGAGCTGGGACTTGAGAATTCCTGTGACGGTCACAAAAATGCTGAGGTTCTACCTCCAAAGCCAGATTGCAAAATGGAGAAAAAGAAAGTGGAATTGTTAGTAAGTCTATGTATCCATGAGACTTTTTACCATTTTACCTCTTTTTCCCATTGGGTTTTGAAGAAAAGTAATTTTAACATTTTCTCTGTTTTACATTTTAACCTAGAAATGAGATAAATAAATTATTGAAAAATAGCTACTACCTAAATATATATTATAAGCCAGTCAGTGTTAGGCATTTTGTATGTTTTATGTCATTTAGTCTTCACAACATCCTTACAATGCATGTTCATTATTTTCACCTTACAGATGAGCTATCTTAGATTCAGATAAGCTGTTGTATTCCCAAAGCAAATATGAAGCTAATAAATAGCAGAGATGGGGGTCTCAGAATTCAAAGTCTATGCCCTTTACACCACCAGAAGCGTTTGTGATATGCATAGTACTCCTCTCCAAATTGAATCTGTTCTTCAAGTTCCAGATTGCATCTTCGTTGACCCAGAAAAGGGTACTTGGGAAGAGACATGTAGAAATGGTCAAAAGAAAATGTAGGGAATCGAAGGGACTAATTAAATAATTCAGTTGCATAGTTAGATTTCTTTTTAATCCTTATTTAATATGTATGTATTTTAAGCCACCTCTAGAATTTAGTTTAGCTGCATTATTGTGAAAATTGCTACTCTACGACTTATCAGTTCATGTAATCAGAATTTTTTACTGTATGGTTTATGTTTTAATATCTAAGTTGTTTCCTGCTGATTTATCACTTGTAGGGAAGAAAGGATGGCATTTGTTCCTGTTTTCCATTTTCTGAGTCTGTTATTCAAAGTATCTTACATTTTTTCTAATCAGGTATTTTTCTAATCTCTGCTGATCTTGATTCTGTACTTTGAGTTTAAAGTATTATCTGCACACCAGGGATTTATAACCAAGAAATCATTTTGACAGGAAATAGAGAGCTGCATGAATAATGAGACCAACTTGGAACAAGTACATTTAAATGTCTTTAGGTGTAGTTTAAGTGTAATTTACCAACAAAGGCCTGAGACAAGTTGGGGGTGGGTTTGAATTGAGCAGAACAATTTAGATTGAATGTGATGAGAAAAATTATTCTGTTTTTAGGTACTTGGGAAATTTTTCATAGAAGACATAATATCATGTTGTTGAAATGGAGAAATCTTGAGGCAACAAAATGGGGAACAAATCTGTAGCCCAGAGAATGCTCAGAGATGACATCTCACTTCTTTGACAGAGGCAAAGAATAGGCCAGAGAATAGTAAAGAATTAAGATTGTGAAGAAGGACTTTGAAGTAGATGATTCCTGTCTAGTGAGTTCCCTGATGCAGTATTATACCACTGAGGCCTCTGAGAGGCCCTAAGCAAAGTGTAATGGTTAGAGAAAATCCAGGTGGCAGTGTTGCAGACCATTTGAAATTCAGTGCTGAGTGAGTTGAACTTAGGCATCTGGTAAGGAGATACGATGCCTGCAATAGTAGAAATGAGAAAGGACCAGTATCAGTACTAAGGTGGAGGCAGTAGGAATGGAGGAAAAAAGGATTTTTTTTAGATGTGGTTACTGTCTTTGGGAATAGAGATTTTTGATATAATGGCTGTAAGAAATTAGGAACGAAGAGCTTTGTCATTACCTTGTTTAATTTGAGTTGACATCAAGTTCTTGAATTTATGGGAGATTTTAATATACGTCTTTCAGAATTGGACAAATAGGAAGACAATTCATGTTTTCAGTTCTTTGAAGTTTTCCTTTAACCTAGCATTCAAGTTTTAGCTCATAGTATCTCACTCTGTTTAAAAATGTTTAAGAGCTGAAAAGAAGTGAGCAAATAGAAAGAAAATGAATGTACTAAACACTTGGTTATTGTCCTAAGGGTGTTACATGGTAGGGACTTCCATTGTAGGAAACTCTGGAGTCACTTCTGTTCAAGGTGGCAGAATAGGTAAATTCTGTACTCTCCTCTCATGATCACAAAAGAATTGCAACTAAACTATAAGACAGCCGTCATTGAGAACCACCTGAAGACTAGCTAAACAGAAGTCCTATCACTAAGGATATAAAGAAGAAGCCACATCAAGACAGATAGGAGAGGAAGAGACTCAGAATGGGCAGGTCCCACACCATAGTGTGGTAATTAAGAATTGAGAGGGAATCTCAGCTGCGGAGGTCCCCCTTGAGGAGCTAGGGGTCTCAGCCTCACACCCTGCTCCCTAGCCTGGGGTACCAGTGCCTGGAAGAAGAGTCCTCATAACATCTGGCTGTAAGAACCAGCAGGAATTGCACCCGAGTGAGTCAGCTGCTGGAGCCCCAGGCAGTCTTCTTGAGGTCACGCATGGACTTGCTCACAGATTCACTTGCTCTAAGTTGGCAGGAGCAGCAGCTCAGAAAGCACCAGGGGCATTTGAGGAAGAACTGAATTGACTAGCTTCAGGGCGAGGGCTGAAGGTGCAGGGGTCAGGGCGGCTATCTCTCAGGACGGAAGTACTGTCAGGCACTATTGCCTCTTTGTTGAGCCCTACCCCTACCCAGCCAGCAGGTGCAGGCAGATTCCAAATCTGGTTTCTCAGTAGAAACCTTGCAGGCCAGAAGAGACAGGCGTGATGAAATATTCAAAGTGATGAAAAGTTAAGACCTACAACCAAGATTACCCAGCAAGGCTATCATTTAGAATCAGAGTTTCCCAGACAAGAAAAAGCTCACGGAGTTCATCACCACTAAAACATTATTACAAGAAATGTTAAAGGGACCTTTTTAAGTAGAAAAGATTTTTAAAAATGTGAATAAAAAAATATAACAGTGAACAAAATTCTCACTGACAAATGTAAAAATTTAGTAAAAGCATTGGATTGACCAACATTAAAGTATGCACAAAGGTTAAAAGGTAAAAGAAAAATCATCTGTAATTACAACAATAAATCAAAAGGTAGACACAAAAGAAGTAAAGGATGACAAAACATGGAGGAGGGTAGTAAAAGTGGTAGTGATTTTAGAACATGTTCGAAATTATGCGACCATTTACTTAAAATAGACTGCTATAAACATAGGTTGGTATATATGAAGCAGATAATGACCATAAAAATCTACAAGAGATCTACAAGAAATGGAAAGGAATCCAAACACTAGAAAGTCACCAACATACAAGAGGAGAGCGAGAATAAGGAACTGCAAAAATAAGACAAAATATCAGTAACTACATACCTCTCAATAATTAAATGCAAATGGATTGAACATTTCCAATCGAACAACATACTGTGGCTTAATATCTGAAAGAGCAAGACTCATATATATGCTGCCTACAGGAGACCCACTTCAGATAGAAAGACACACTGAAACAGAATGGAAAAAAAAATTTCAAATGGGAATGAAGAAAAGCTGGGATAGCAATACTTGGACAAAATAGACTTTAAAACAAGGGCTGTAACAAGACAAGAACATTTTATAATCATAAAGGGATCAATCTAACAAGAGGATATAACTCGTAAACATCTCTGCACCCAATGCAGGAGCATGTAAATGTATACAGTAAATATTGAGGGATTTAAAGGGAGAGAGAAAAAATAGCAATAGGAGGGGAATTTAATAGATCAAACAATATGCACAATGAACCAGTGGCCTTAAATGACACATTAGATGAGATGGATTTAATTGATAATCTTGGGACATTTCACCAAAAGCAGCAGAGTATACATTCTTTTCAAGTGCACATGGAACATTTTCCAGGGTAGACCACGTTAGGCGACAAAACAAGTCTCAAATTTAAGAAGATTGAAATCTTGCTAAGTATCTTCTCTGATTACAGTGATAGAAACTAGAAATCAACTATAAGAAGAAAAAAATATGTAGAGGCTAAATAACATGCTACTAAACAATAAATGGCTTAACATCAAGGAAGAAATCAGAAGATAACTTTTGAGACAAATGAAAATGAAACGCACCCACCCAAAACCAATGGGATACAGCCAAATCAGTTCTAAGAGGGAAAATTTATAGCAATACAGGTCTACCTCAAGAAGCAAGAAAAATCTCAGGCTAGCTTTACATCTAAAGGAAGTACAAAAAGAACAAAGCTCAAAGTGAGTAAAAGGAAAGAAATAATAAAGGTCAATGAAATAGAATCTGAAAAACAGTAGAAAAGGTCAATGAAACCAGGAGCTGCTGCTTTGAGAAGATTAACAAAATTGATAAACCTTTAGCCAGACTCATCAATTAAAAAAGAGAGTCCAAATAAATCAGAAACGAAAGAGGAGAAGTAACAACCGACACCACAGAAATACAAAGTAGTATAAGGAAATAACTACAAACAATTGCATGCCAACAAATTGGACAACTTGGAAGAAAAGGGTAAATTCCTGGAATATACAGTCTTCCAAGGCTGAATCAGGAAGAAACAAAATCTGAACAGATTGATAACTACTAACAAAATTGAATCAATAATCAGATGGCTTCACAGGTAAATTTTACCAACATTCAAAGAGTTAAATACCCATCCTTCTCAAACTATTCCAAAAAACTGAAAAGGAGGGAAAGATCTCAGACTCATTTTACGAGGTCAGCATTACCCTCATAACAAAATCAAAGATACCACCAAAAAAAAAAAATTAGAGGCAAATATCCATGATGAAAATCTATGCAAAAATCCTCAAATTAGCAAATTATATTCAGCAATACATTAAAAGATCATACACCATGAACAGTGGGATTTATTCCTAGGATGCAAAGTTGGTTCAATATTGACAAATCAGTTAACATGATACACCACATAAAATGAAGGATAAAAATCAGATCTTATCAATAGATGTATTTTACAAAATCCAACATCCATTTATGATAAAAAAAAAAAGTGTGAATAGAAGGAACATACCTCAACATAGTAAAGGCTATATATGACAAATTCACAGTTAAGATCATACTCAGATGAGATAGAACACTAAAGATTCCACACACACACACACACCAATTAAAAGCAAATAATTCAGTAAAGTAGCAGTATAGGAAATTAATATTCCAAAATCAGCATTTTCATACACCAGTAACTATCAGAGAAATTAAGAAAACAGTTCCATTTAAAATTGCATCAAAAAGAACAAAATAACTTAGAATACATTTAACCAAGGAGATAAAAGACCTGTACTTGGAAAGCTTATAAAACACTGAAGAAAGAAATTGAAGAGGATATAAATAAATGGAGAGATATACCATGCTCATAGATAAGAAGAATTAACATTGTTTAAATGTCCATACTACCCAAAGTAATCTCCAGATTCAATGCAATCGCTATCAAAATAACTAATGGCGTTTTTCGTAGAACTAGCACAAATAACCACAAAAGACTGAATAGCCAAAGCAGTCTTCAGAAAGAAAAGCAGTTGGGATGATCACACTACCTGATATCAAACTATGCTACAAGGCTATAGTAAAGTAATCAAAACAGCATGGGACTGGCATAAACACACACACACACACACACACACACACACATATGGAACAGAGTAGAGAACCTAGAAATAAATCCATGTCTATATAGTCACTTGACAAAGGAGGAAAGACTTACAATGGAAAAGAGTCTCTTCATTAAATGGTGTTGGGAAAACTGGGCAGATACATGCAAAAGAATGAAACTGGATCACTTATACTATATACAAAAGTAAACTCAAAATGCATTAAAGACAAATATAATACCTGAAACCATAAAACTAGAAGAAAATGTAGTCAGTGGACTCTTTGACATCATTCTTTGTAATACTTTTGGATATGTCTCAGAAGAAAAAATAAGTGGGACTATATTAAACTGAAAATATTTTGCACAATGAAGGAAACCATGGACAAAACAAAAAGGCAGCTTACTGAATGGGAGAAGATATTTGCCAATGGCAAACCTATTAAGGGGTTAACATGCAAAATATATAAGGAATTCGTACAACTTAACACCAAAAAAAAAAAAAAAAAATCCCAACAACAAACAATCTCATTAAAAAATGGGCAGAGTACCTGAATAGATGTTTCTCCAAAGAGGACATAGATTGCCAACAGAGACATGAAAAGATGCTCAACGTCACTAATCATCAGGGAAATGCAGGTTAAAACCACTTTGAGATATCGCCGCACACATCAACAAATCAAACAAATGTTGCCAAGGATGTGGAAAAAGGGAACCTTCATGCACTCTTGGGATTGTAAATTGGTGCAGGCACTATGGAAATTAAAATGACAGCTACCTTATGGCCCACTTCTGTGTATTTATTCAAAGAAATCCAAAACATTTACTCAAAAAGCTATATGCACCCCCATGTTCACTGCAGCATTATTTATAATAGGTAAGCTATGGAAACATCCTAAGTGTCTATCAAGTCAAATGGATAAAGAGTGGTATATATATAGAATGAAATGTTACTTGGCCATAAAAAAAGACAGAAATTTTGCCATTCGCAACAACATAGATGGACCTTGAGAGTATTATGGTAAGTGGAATAAGTCAGAGAAAGACAAATATGATTTCACTTACATGTGGAATCTAAAAAACAACAAATGAGCAAACAAAACAGAAACTTGTAGATACAGAGAATAAATTGGTGGTCGCCAGATGAGAGACAGGTTGGGAAGATGGTGAAAAAGGGGAAGGGATTAAGAAGTACAGATGAGCAAGTATAAAAATAGTCATGGGGATGTGGAGTACAGCACAGGGATAGTAGTCAGTACAGTAATGTGTCAGATGGGTAGTAGACTTATCAGGATGATGACTTTAAGTTACATAAATGCCTGATCACTGTTTTACACCTGAAACTAATAATATTGTATGTCAACTGTAAGCAAAATTTTTTAATTAAAAAAATGAAAATAAATGCACATTCAATCTGAAAAAAACTTCTAGGCATAGAAAGAAGTAGGAAATTGTGACACATAAGAGGAAAGTCATCAAAGAAAACACCCACAAATGATGGGAATTATCAGGCAAAGAATATTTAAACAGCTATTACAAATATGTTTCATGTGTCTACGAGTGTAGAATATGAAGTGATTTAATGATTAAATTATTAAATGATTTAAAAAACCCTAAAAATATATAACATAACATTAGCTACAGATTGATTTATTTTGCTCTCCATTTTGCATATGATACATAATAAACTTATACAAGTTTCTTTGTACTCCTAAAAAATGCCACTATTCTGACTTCCAGTTTGTGGGTTCTTAGATTATATACATATAATAGATTTCAAAGGGCCACTTTCTGTAAGCCTAAGCCTTCTTTACTTCAAATCATAGTCTTTGTTCCTATTAGAACAAAATAATGAGCTGCAGATGGGTTCCTTTTAAGAGGATTTTTTGAAAGAGTATATACATAATCTGGTTGATTGAATTTTACATGTAGGAGACAGGACTGGTAATGTGTGGGGTGGGGTTTTAAAACTAATTTTTATACTTTTTTTTTTTGCTCCCCAGGCACGAAAAATCTCGTTGGGAAGTCCTCCAACAAGAACAACGGCTAATGGAAGAGAAAAATAAACGTAAGAAAGCTCTTTTGGCTAAAGCTATTGCAGAAAGGTGAGACACCTGAACCAGAAGAGGTTGTTTGTAACCTGCAATCGGCTGTCATGTTTTATATTTATTTTCCCTTTCTTTTCTAATAAATTAACATTTTCTCTACGACCAATATTTTAAGACTAACTAAACAAATTGTGCTTTTTAAATTATACTGAAAGTTCAGTGTTGATTTATTAAGGAGGACTTTTTAAGCATATATCATAACATTTATGAATACAGGTGCAATTAAAACAAGAACTTAGCATCAGAGTTTTCACTATTACTCATCTACTCATGCATGATGGAGCAGCTAACAGCTATCAATATAAGTAAATTAGGAACAAGCGCAGGTTTTAATTTGGACATAAGGAGGTCATCAGCTGGCATTTAGAGGAGTAAGATTATTCCACAAAAGTGACTTAAACTCCCACAAATCTTAATTATGTTTCCTATGGACAATTCTCTTAATTTACCCTGCCCCCACCGATAGAAGATACTTGATATGATTTAACCTTTTATCGATGACTCGGATCACCATGACAAGCAGTGTCCATGCTGCATGCAGTTCAGTTTCTCCCCTCCTAGTGTCAGTTTAACTGTCAGCCATCCCTTTTTCTTTACTGCATTGTCCTGCCCTCGAACGGCAACATGCCTGTTTGAGCCACTGTTCCCATCCCTCACCTCTCTTTCTGCCCTTTTTGTTTGTAGTTTCTCCTGTGCTGTGGGCTTAGAAAACCAAGCTCAGTCAATAAAACAATAACTGAGAGCAGCAAGAACTACATACAGACAAGTATTCAGTGGCATTTTCTTTTTAGATCTCTAGAAAAGTCTGGCAAAACTATAATTGTTTGAAGCTGGCGTGTGTGTTGAGAGGGAAAGTAAAAGGGATGTAGAGAAAGTCAGATGGATATAAGAGTAACAGAATTTTATCTGCCAAAGGGATATAGTATGAATTTGAAAATGATTTATTTTCTTCTCCTACTGGTATATCTTGATCTTTCATGAAGCATAGGTAATATGCAACTTACTGAACTTATGTTTCAAGAAAAAAAAGTGATTATTGGAAGCATTTTAGTAGTCTTCAATTTGGAAAAGGTGGTTTTCTGGGGATTTTACAAAAAGATTTACAGGCTTAGTGCTTGTTCTGCTCTATGTGCTTTAGAATTAGGACAGAAAGCACTGATATAGACATAAATGTAAGAAAATAAAACCTGGTTATTATTAATGAATAAACACCGAAGTATAGTACTTGAAGTAAATGAATCGTACTATTAACTTTTATAGGCAGAAAACAAGAGTAAATGCATAAATAGAGTAGAAATCGAGAAAAAATTGCAATATTCTGGTTTTATGTGGGAGTTTTATTCTGTGAGAATGTGTGCAATTTTGAAATGAGTGAAATCACAATGAGAAGATTGGCTTTCGTCTTTGTTTATTCTTGTTTTTTAAATGTGTAATGTATTTGGGAATTATGAAGGGACTAAGAGATGGTGAAATTGGATGTGCTTTTAAACAAGAAAAAAACTATGCTTCGTTTTGAGCCCCAGACAGAAAAATTTTGAGGACCTGTAGTTTTGCCTAAATAACAAGAATCAAAGCAATAAAAGATTGGGGAAAATGAGTCCTGAGAATGTTAAAATCTAAGAGATGTTTTTAGACATATAATGAAATAGTGTTTAATGCAGGCATCTGTTGTTGGTGTCTACTGGGTATCAGACAAATGCGAATGGGCTTATTAGCAAAAAGAAATTAAGGCTGGAGATTTGGAAAGCTGTGTTCAGTGTCCCAATGTAAAGAGAATACAGATATAGTCTTTTATTGCTTTTTCTCGTCCTTGTGGAATAAATATAGACCTCCAAATGAACTGTTTATTGATGTATTTTTAAATCTTTTTCTCTTGTGTATAAAAATTATATGTACTATAGAAAATTTGGAATAATATAGGAAAGAGGCACAAATATAGTCTGAGAGATATATCAAAATGTTACCAGCATTTATTTAAATTTTCTGTCTTTTTCTAATTTTTAAAAATTATACATTAGAATCATATTGTATTACTGTAGCTTGCTTTTTTCACTTATATCGTATATGGATATATGATCTTAAAATGCTTTTTTGTTTTCACTCATGTTCCTGACTTTCTAGATCTAAAAGAACTCAGGCAGAGACCATTAAACTAAAGCGGGTCCAGAAGGAGTTGCAGGCTTTAGATGACATGGTGTCAGCTGACATTGGAATCCTCAGGAATAGGATTGATCAAGCCAGTCTAGACTATTCAAATGCTCGGTGAGTTGGGGAAATTGTTCTCTGAACGAGGAGTTCAATTTAATTAATGTTATGCTCGCTTGGACAAGAATGTTTACGTACATCATCATTTAAGCCTCATAACAACCCCATTAGGCACTATTTATTCTTGTTTTGTATCAAATCAAGTGTGTCTCTTCTCGAATCTTATTTTACTTTACCCTGCCCTTTAATCTTGTTCATATTCCTGTTAGAGTATTTCTTGCATTATTTATTAACATCTTAGTCTTTCCTGCTAAACCAGCGGGTATTTACTGTTTGGAACTCTAAATATCTGAATGACTTGCACCAAAACTCTAAAATCAAGTCTCTGCTCTTTCTATTAAGAAATTTTGATTGTCCGAGATTGTCCTTAGAGATTAGCCCAGTTCTCATTTCAGTTTTCATTAAAGAAAGATCTAGTTTATTTTTTTCAAGACTATGAGTATTTTAAAGAAAATACCACTCTTTCTTGAAAGCTTGAAGGTTTATTTTTTTTCTTTTCGATTGTTCTGTATAAAATGATTTGCTATCACATGTTTCCTCGGTTTCAACTATTGGCATTTTTTAAGAGAAAAAAATTATCATGGACTATTTTTGAAATGAACTGACACATGTAAAGAATTACGTGAACTTTGCAAACAGATAAAAAGGCAAAAAATTAAGTCCAATTTCAGGGTTTTCCAGTTCTTTCAATGTTGCTTTAATCATCCTGGTTTGTCTTTTTTCACAAGGGAATGCTGTGTTAATGACTCAGTTTTCCATCTTTCTCTGTAACACTAGAAGTCAATCAGAATGCCTCATTAGTTCAGGGTAAACCACAGCATCAGAATATTTATATAATAATTTAATAAAGCGGAAATGCTTGATTGTGGTTTTTAATTCGCTGTTTATTGTTTAAGAAAGTGGTGGTGTCCCTGTGATTTTTGTAATTGTTGTTTGACTGTGTGCGATTAGACTTAATGAGTTGCCTTTATTAATTACCTGCCTAGATTAAAGCCATCAGTGGCTGATAACTGGAGATTCCATACTTCTACTGATAAGGTCGTTCAGGAGGTGACCAAGATTTTGTTAAGATTAAACTAAGCCAAGATATTTAGCATGTTTTATTCTCTGTAACTGAAGATTGCCAGTGGAACATTTTTATGCCATTATAGCCTTTTACATAAATAATTCAGATTATTCTGGATACCTCGACAGAAGAATCACGTGGTCACATTTTAATTTTGTCTTAGAGGAGGCTGGAGAAGGATGGCTTTGTACATTGAACATTATATAAAAAATATCATAGTTTCAGCCTTCAGAGAACCACAAATGTGGGATTACTGGTTGAAGGAGAAAATATCCCACAGCATATAAACATTTTTAATGAAATTTTAGTAAATTTTTTATATCTTTTAACAAGCAGAAAATGGCAATTTCTC
>NW_011888975.1:1790386-1805067 GCF_000151845.1 Pteropus vampyrus | reverse complement strand
CCAAGACACAATTTCTAGAATCTTTTAAATAACATTCATTAAATCATTCAGCGCCCCTTTAAAATAACAAAACAATTCAATAACTACATTTCAGTTCAATTTGTCTTACTATGTTAAGTATAATGCTCCTATTATTCTGTTCCAAAATATGTCATCATACTCTGATTTGGTACTGCCACCTGACCCCCAGGCTCATAGTGCAGTTTGTGAAACTAATCAATATTTTAAACATAAATCACTCTGTACAGGAATATATATGCATGTTTCTGGGCAGAGGGACTTTAAATAAACAAAATGCAAAATCTTCAGTGATTTATCCAGAGTGAAAAATCTATGGAAACCCAGGGGCCTATTTGCAAATTTTAATTTCAATTCAGCATTCATGAGCCCAATCAGTAAATCTTTACCGACTGACTTTGTCTGGCTGAGGGAGACCACAGACTTGCAGAGAAAGGAGGTTTGAGTGAGGGGAAGGGGCTAGGGATTCGTGTACATCTAGAGAATGTTGTCAGAGCTCTTAAGCTTGATGAGAGAACATTCAGAAAAAGATATGTTACCAAGTATGGAAATAAAGGGTCCAGAGAGCCAACAGAGCTCCTTTAGAATGGTTATTTTAACATAGGGGTAATAGAAAAAGAGCTAGTTTTCTCATTCTATTTACTAGATGACAGTAAAAAAAAAATGAAATAGGATAAATGAATGTTATGTAAGTAAGAGTTTTCAAATGTAAACACCGTATTCTTATGTTTTGCATAATTTTAATTTTAGATACATGTGTATTGATGTGCTAACCATACTTTTCGATTCTGGTGCTTTGGAGGGAAGTTCGTTTCTTGCGTGCCTACCGGGCGCTGCACTGCACACTTGCCCTGCTTATGCCGTCTGGTCCTTAACACTCCTCAGAAGCACTGTTACAGTCACCGTTTACAGACAAAGCAAGACTCCGTTGGAGAAACTTCCTGGGGTCGCTGTGCTGGAGTTCCAGTCATCTCATGCCTGTTCTCCGGCCTATTCCACAGGAACCTGGCCATGTTTTGTACTCATGATGTTGACCCTAGGCACCCCTGATTAGAACAACAATTGGCTCCCTACTCCAGAATGTTTCATCCGTGGGCTAAACAGGGCTTCATAGCACTGCCTGGCACTGTGAGCTCTGTGTAAACTGGTATGAGTCAAGCCAAGCCAACCCAGGTCCTCCCTCTGGAATTTTGGAATTGGATCGCTGAGAGATTGAGTGGTGTGTATTTCATGTAGAGCCGCAGCTAGTGGCCATGTTGGGCTGTCAGTGTGCTGGGAAAGCCAAAATCAGAAAAACTGTGGTTTCTACAGTGAAGAGGATAGCCTTTGATTCTGATGACATGCCTGTGAGAGCACCTCTTATATCCTACAGTAAAATCCACTTTTTATCTAAGCTAGTTTGACTGGGTATCTGTTCTTTACATCCAAGAAAAAGCCTTGACTGAAACCTGTATATGCGTAGTAAATAGCAAAGGCAGATTTTGAACCCCAGGTTCTCTAAAATCCAAGCCTTTTCTTTTTCTTCTCTATTTCCCGTTAAGACGGAATGTTACATTAGGAGATATATCTGTTTCTTTCTTGCTATAACTCCAGCACTAGAAATTATTACATTGATTTGCATAGGTGGTTTCAACAGGTAAGGCAGCAACTGTTAGTAATTAAATGGAACAGTTAGTTGGTAGGTAGGGATCAAATTCTTTTCCTGGCAAAAAGAAAAGCAACAAATTATATAGAAAAGGCAAAAGACAGTGAACCAATATGTGATAATTTTTTGTATCTACCTAATGCAAAAGAAAAAAAGATCATATGGCGACTTCCCCAGTAGAATCACCCTACTTCATGTAAGACCGGCATTGCCTATCTATGGATTTATATATCTGTAAATTTACAGAAATTTGTAATAAGTCTAACAATAGTGTATTGTTGCAGAGGAATTCTCAAATGGGACATTTTTGCCCCTTCGGAGACATTTGGTGATGTTCTGGAGGCATTTGTAGTTATCTCTCGCAGAGGGCACTACTGGCTGCTAGTGGATGGGAGCCAGTGACGCTGCACGCCCTACGCTGTACGGGAGAGCTCCCATGACAAAGAACTGTCTGGTTCCAGGGGCCCGCAGTGCCAGTGTTGAGAAACCCACCCTAAACCTTTCCTGAAGCTTTCTGTTCTACTTGGTTTTTACTTCTTGCCTGCACCCAGTATCATTTGCTGGGTGTGCTCTGTCCCATCTCCCAACAACTGTCCATATCCTTCTCTACCAAAAATTTTCTCCTAATCTATTAATCAAGAGATACAGATTTCTCAACAATAAAAAATAATCTGATTAAAAATTGGGTAGAGGACCCGAATAGACTCTTTTCCAAGGAAGACATACAAATGGCCAACAGATAGATGAAAAGATGCTCAACGTCACTCGTTTATAAGGGAAATGCAAATCTAAACCACAATGAGACACCTGTTGGACTGGCTATTATCAATAAGACAAGAAATAACAAATGTTGGAGAGGATGTGGAGAAAAGGGAACCCTCGTACATTGCTATGGGAATATAAATTAGTGCAGCCGCTATGGAAAACAGTATGGAGGTTCCTTGAACAATTAAGAATAGAGCTACCATGTGACCTAACAATCCTTTTTCTGGGTATCTACTCCCCAAAATTGAAAACACTTGTTCAGAAAGCTACATGTGCCCTTATGATCATTGCAGCATTATTCACAATAGCCAAGACATGGAAACAACCTAAGTGTCCTTTGACAGATAATTGGATAAAGAAGATATGGAACACATATACAATGGACTACTTCTCAGCCATAAAAGAGATGAAATTTTGCTATTTGTGACAACATGGATGAATCTTGAGAGTATTATGCCAAGCGAAATAAGTCAGACAGAAAGAACAAAAACCATAGGATTTCACTTACTATGTGGAATATAAAACAAAAAGCAACAAATAAAGAAACTCATAGATAACAGACAACAGAACGGTGTTTACCAGTGGCGAAGGGGAGTGAGGGGATGATGAAGAAGGTAAAGGGGGTCAAATATACGGAAGGAGACTAGACTTGGGATGATGCGCACACAGCAGAGAACTCAGATGTCATGTTATAAAGATGTACACCTGAAACTCACATATGTTATCATTAACCAACTTCACCCCAGTAAATTGAATTAAATAAAAAAGAGAGATTTTCTACGTTCTCATCTCTTACTATTTTACCTCTCAAATTTAACCAGCCGTGTACTGGAGCTAGCTTGCACTGATGCATGAGAGTGGATTTTGTACATCTTTTCCCAATTCTGTATTCAGTGATGTTACACTGATGCTTGAAATTGGCCATGCTGGTAGTATTTACACTACAGAAATCAGCAAACACTACAAATCAGGGCTCTTCTCCTCGGAGCTAGCACACCACTGAATCATTCCTCAGCCTGTTTTTATTCAGTCGCAGCCTTGGAAAGAGGAAATGGGTGCAGAAGAATGTCGTCATATCAGGAAAGTCCAAATGTGGATGCTGTGGACGTTTGAGCAACAGTAGTTGGTCTAAGGTCTACTCTTGTAGACGAGAGTTCATAGAGTGTTAATATTCGTATCTTCATTATACATTGTTTCCAATTATGGAGTTTATTATTGTTTCTCGGCCCTCCTTTGAATATCTTCTTCATTGGAAAATTAATGGACCAATCTTTGTCCCTGTCCCTACAGGAAGCGGTTTGACAGGGCCGAAGCAGAGTATGTTACAGCAAAACTCGATCTACAGCGCAAGACTGATATTAAAGAGCAGCTCACTGAGCACCTTTGTACCATCATACAGCAGAACGAGCTCCGCAAGGCCAGGAAGCTGGAGGAGCTGATGCAGCAGCTGGACGTACAGGCTGATGAGGAGACTTTGGAGCTTGAAGTGGAGGTGGAGAGATTGCTGCATGAACAAGAAGCAGAAGCAGAGAAACAGATGGTTCATGTAGAGAGGCCGTTTGAGCCTTCTGGGGAGAGTGTGCCATTGGGGTCTGCTCAAGAGAACAAAAAGCATCAAGAACAAGCTGCCTCCCCAAAGGTAGATGAACAACGTGAGAATTCCAACAGCACTCCCCTTCTTACTCCAGACCCCCCAAATCGAGAAGCAAAAACTACTGTGAATGACATTGCAGCTGCTCTGACCTGACCACATGAAGGGCCAGTGTTTGTTCTTTTCAGCTACTATGGTATTCAGTAAATGATGTAAACTTCTGTTGTAGATTATGCCGTGACCTCTGATAAATGCCTCTCTTAAACAATATTAATTTTAGAATCCGTGATTAGTTTTATGTTTGACCACTCTCAGGTCTCAAAGAATTTAAATATATGGCATAGTTCACCTTGATTTTGGTCCAGTTCTTTTAGTGTACCCTTATTTTGGGTGAAAACAAGTGACTTAAAAGGATAGAATTAAAACTGCATGGTTAAGAGTGTTTTTAGACCAGGAAAATATAGAAAAGTAAAATGAAAAATGATAATACTTCATCAAACTCATTTAAGTCCTGAGAGAAGTAATGAGAATGAAAATCCTGTTTTACATCATTAGCAAAGAGACGCAAAACTTAAACGTGAAAAAGAGAGTAAGGAACAACTAACAAAAGTAGTAGTTTAAATTATCTATTTGGATCTTTCTAGAGCTGCAAAACAACTTGGAAATTACAATTTATGTAAAGAACCAGACAACTTAAGCCCACATTACTTTTGTCTTCCATTTGCCTTTTAAATGGCTTTGGTTTACAACCCGAGTTTTGGTTAGTTGACACATACAAATGTATCTATATATAAATATGCCATATATAATTTTGCTATTAATATATTAATTAGCACGTCTTTAATTAGCACGTTGATTAGTTAAATTTAGACAAAGCATTTCTACGGTGAGGCTGAAATTAATATAGAAAATGTTATTGCTGCTTTTGATTATGAAAAAACATTTTCTTTCTAAAGTTACCTGTAAATATGTGTTTTATATGTTGGATATAAATTATCCTGTCGTAAAGCATTTAAATTGTTAAAATGATGGTTTTCTTACTCCTTTAATACTTTATTACTGTCACTAATACTTCACCACTACATTGTATTATATGTGAATGTGTAAATATAGTTTTGTTACAAAATCTGTGCATATCATTAATTTCTGATTTATCAGAAATTCCAAACAGTAAAATCATTCATTTTAAGTCTAAAAAGAAGAAATAAAAGAGGATAAGGATAAATGTAATATTGTATCTTTAATAGTTTCCGAAAAAATTGGGGACATCCTATTTTTAAATGAGTTTGAGAGTATTATTTTCTGGTAATGGAGATGAGCTTTTATTTTTATATTATGTAATTTGAGTTGAAATTATAGCTTTCCATTACAGATTTCTCTATACAGAGGCATTTATATAAATAGTTATGTTTTTCTTTATGGATGACATAAACTGAAAGCTTCATTGTCCAATATGGTCCTATTTTTCTAAGGAATAAATAAGTCCGATGCGTTCATGATGTGCTCTTTTGTTTACCTTTTTTTTAAAAAAATTCACAGTTGAGTATGTGTTGTTAAGTGGTGTGTGGCAGTAAAGCGTCTGTGGTAGATACAATCATTGACTTTTGTATGAACCTCTGTTGGGGAAAAATTCATCAATAAATGAGGTTCTATAATATTGGCCAAATACGGATAGGTACAACCTAATTCTCAGTCTAAGTACTTTAAGTACTTATCATATAAGGTATATGCAGAAATGAGGGCCATGAACGAAATGAATTGGATGGCACCTTGGAGACCATCTGATTTAATTGTATTTTACAGATGAGGAATTTGAGAGTCAGAGATTTCACTTGGTCATGTTGGCCGACTGGCCTGTTCTAAACTTAAAGCACTGTGAAGTCGCGATTCTGAACTCCTGGTATATCTCTTACAACCTTGACTTCTCTTGCAATGCCGACCATGAAGTTCACTGCATCCCTCCTCTTCGGAGCTTTGCTTCGGAACTCGTGCAGGAATTGCGTTTGTTCGTGTGAAAAAGCTTCGAAGTGTGCCAGTAAATGGTCCACTGAAATCGTTATTTTGGAAAACTTACCTTGCTTGGCTTTCCCAGGGTGGTGTCCAAGTGCTCAGGTGATGATATAAGTGACAAAGTGCTATTGCATCAGTTTGGTACAAGGCAGCTGTGGCCCATGTGTGCATGGAATCAGACTTGGGGGCTCACTGGTCTGAGGAGCATATGCACTGGCTCCTCCAGGATGGCCCTGATATCTTTTAAAACTATAAAATCCATTCTAAAGACTTTTAATATATGGATTCACAAACCCACAGCAATTGTTAGTTTCTGCGAAGGAAATTATTGGTTCAAAATTACTGCCATAAGTTTGTCGGGGCTCTTTGTAGAGCTGTCCCTTCTGTGGTAAGTCCCTCTTCTCTTCCATGCCTCAGATTGTTAGAGCATAAGGTTATCAGGGCTCTGAGTGATGGATGTGTAATTTAGGAGGTCACTGCTTCGTGTTATCTCTTGTTTTGTTTAAGAGTCTATTAAATTGTAGTAATTTTTACTCATTCTCTTAAAAAGCATACTCTGCAGAGTAAATGTGAATTCCTCAATTTTAAGAGTTCTTAAACCTTGATTCTCTACTACTTTCTTTAAATAGAGCCATTTTTATAGGTTCCAAAGAAGCAGAATTTCTTAAAACGCAGTTCACATCGCATTTAAAATAAAGACAGTTGTTCTCAAGTTTTTCATCTCTGCATAATTCTACTGAATTATAGCAGTTGCAGGTAGTGAATCTTTGTACTCACTGAGAGCACAGCTGGTTTCCAAGACAGATGATAAAAATCTGATTGGAATTCCTAGAACATATTTCATAGCTGGGTTGGCATTTGAATTATAGAGTAAAACTCAGCTATAAACCTCTTTCATTCTTTGTTTGGATTTAGCTACGTAGTACTCTCAAGGAGCTTTACCTAAGTATTCAGCGACTTCCTCTTCCGAGGCATTGGCACAAGACGAACTCAAGTTATTCTGACCCAGGCCATTCCCAGTGACCTTTATGAACGATGTTTTGGGTTTTGTATTTCTAAGGAGCCAAGTCAGCATTTTAAAAGTCCCTGATAGATATAAGTCAGTCTGCCAGACAAGACCTGGGGCCACGCTGGACCAGGGTAATTATACCCCTTCTCGACATAGATCTACCCCAGGCCTGACTTGAACTACTCTCTGGAGGGATGAAGCAGGACAGCGTTTTCCAGTCTGCCTTCACCTTAATGTCAGGCTACTTTTGCAAGCTCCTAATCTCAAACAGCTGTCTTAAAAATGCAACATCATCTCTATGCAATTGCTCAAACAACTGTATAAAGCTACGTATATGGACAGAGTTATATAAGGGGTGTATGATCCGTGCCTTTTGTCTCTGAGAAGCCTATATTCTACTTGAAGGACTAGATTGACATTCATCAGCCCAAGGCTGATACAGAACATGGTGTCTTATTGATGGGAGGCATAATAAGTGGTTGGAACACTGAATATGGATGCATCCTTCAAAAGTTCCAAATTTGTAGAACAGTCCTAATTTTAAATATTCTATCCACTTTTTGCTATCTAAGAATGTATCTAGGACCTGCTGTGTCTTTTAATTTGCCTTTAGCGCTGGGAAGCAACACATATAGAACTAAACAACAACAAAACCCTCTGTTAGACGGTGTGTCCAGATTTTGAGTTAAAAATTATAGTCACCAGAGCAAGAGTAAATTGGAAAACAGGGAGGTTTTTGCATGTCACTGATTTAAAATAGTGGGCCCACTGGGATTTATCAGTGCAAAAAAGACAAACAAACATCAAATATTGGAAAAATTAACTTTAAGCATATCCCTTTCTGACAAAGAGTTGATAGCATTTTCTTATGCGGAGAATAGCATAATTACGAGGGCTCATTACAATAATTCAAGGTGTTGCCGAACCAAGGGGCAGTAATTATCGCCCAAGCCAGAACAAGATGGAAATGGAACAGACTGGTGTGAACTCAAGGATAACTCAACATGGATGCATGTTCAAAGTCACACATAAGAGAGGTCTTGCCAAGCCAAATGGCTTTAGGAGCCTAAAATAGAGCCATAATTAAGCAATAAGACGTGACAGGGAGCACATTTCTGGGTGATTATAGCATGCCTCAGGGATAAGTCACTAGGCCATGGGTTCATATGAGGAGTGGAATAACAACCCTGCAATGTATAGCATCATGCTGCTAGAGGGAATAGGAGGGGGAAATTAATAATGGGAGTTAGAAGAGACGTTCTGTAAGCTGTCGCTTTAGTCACTGCGTAATTCTGCCTTGTGTCTCGGACCTGTGGCCACTAGTTGTAACCAGCATCCTGAAGCTCTGTATTTACACCAGAGCCTTCTCTTACTTTATAACCCAGCAGAACTGTCCATCTTCTCATTTTCTTAGCCAGGCTCGTTTGTGTTTCTAAGACACAAACAAACAAAGTCCATAGCCATAGATATGGAACTACGGTCCAGTAGAATCGTAATGGCAGTTGCTTAGACCTGGCTTTTGTAACTGAAAAAAAAAATTGGCTGAAGCAGTCACATCGAGTCATTCTTAATATTTTGGCTCATTTGTCTCATGTTGTGTCTCATGTTGTGTTTCCTTCAGAAACGCCCACTAGACATGGCTCCTGTGTCACAGAGGTGCAGAGACACCTCCAGCCTCCTGAGCTGCTATCCCTTCCCTACACGGTGCTGCCGGTGGTGGCAGAGCAGGCGCACAGTGGGGCTAGTGACTTAAACTGTGCGCTGCTGGAGGCGGGCCTTTCCCCAGATGAGAGGCGAGGCACCCAGGGGTGGTAAGCTGAGGCGGAAATCTCCCAGCTCTGACAGACGCCCTCCTCAGAGCCCTGCAGATCAAGGCGATGCCTTATTGCCAGATTCCTCTGTGTTTCTGTGATTCTTAGCACTTCAGAAGAGAGTTTAAAAAATTCTGACCCAAACTCAGAGGACAAGATTTGCCATGGTCTTTAACGTCTGCTGTGGCGCAGGATGGGGCCATTCTGCGGACAGAATTCGGGACAAACAGTGGCTTTCCTTAGACAGCCCCGCCCCTCTGTCTGGTTTACTCGCTCTCACACTCTTCCTCAAAATCTGCCCTTCAGAATTCCTGTGTTGAAAGTTCATCCCAGATGTGAGGGTGTCAGGAGGTGGGTGGGCCTTTGGAAAGTGGTTAGGTCCCCAGGGTGGAACTCCCATCAATGAGATCGGTGCTCTAGTGAGAGGCCCTGGAAAGCTCCTGCCCTTTATATCATGAGGACAGAGAAAGAAGATGGTTGTCTGTGAGCCAGGAAACTGGTCCTCACCAGACACTGAATCTGCCAGCACCTTGATCTTGGACTTCGCAGCCTGCAGAACTGTGGGAAATATATCTCTGTTGTTTGTAAGTCACTCGGTCTACAGTATTCTGTTATAGCTGCCTGAACAGACCGAGACAACAGTTTTGGGGAAACTAAGTCAGCAGGTTACTTTTCCCAAGCTTGTCTACACTTTAACGTAGTGGAAACTTTTCAAGTGATGTGTTTTAATTAGCGCGTGGAAATCTCGACCCCCAGCTAAAGGAATTTCAAGCCTCAGAGTGCAGGCGTGGGATCCGGGAATCGTGCACAGCTTGAGATCCTGAGCTCATGCCCGACTGCATGAGCTGAGAAATGAGTCTCTGAAGGCTCGCCCATGCCATACTCTTTATTCGCGAAAGATGACCCCAACCTGTCTTCCCCCAGCTTCCTGTTGCTAATGGGACACGTCCTTAGGGAAGGGAAACTGAGTCTGCCATTCTAGCCAAATGTACCACTTACTATGGTTGCATAATAGACCACTCCATAACTTAGTGTCTTCAGTCAGACACCACTTTTGTTTGCTTGATTCTGTGGGTCAGTAATTTCCTGTAGGCTCAGCTGGGAGATCTGATCCTGTTGGGGATCGGTGGCTTTCCTGAGCTGGAGGGTCTCTTATCCTTCAGAGGGCCAGCTTGGATTTCTATTCATGGGGGTCCCAGGGTTCCAAGATGGCAAGAGTGAAAGCTGCAAGTCTTCTTGAGACCCGGCTCAGCAGTCACACATCACATCTGTTGCATCCCACTGATCAAAGCATGTCATAAGGCCAGCCCAGATTCACGGTATGGTGAAGTGGACTCTACATCTTGATGGGAGGAGCGGGACAGTCATGTTGCAAAGTGACATTTTTGTAGGAGTGAGAGGAATTGTGCCGTCTTTGCAAACAATTTACTACATCAGCGCCCCCTTGCTACAGTTATTCACATCCAAGCCAAGAGCAGAGTTCACTCACCCACCCCCTTCCAAAATCTCATCACACTCAATTCACGTGGATTACATCTTCAGCATCCTTTAGACCAGGCTACAGGAGCCCCCAGTCCGGCTCTCCCCTGACTACTTCTGTACCTCTCTCAGGGCCACCAAAAATATTAGGCTCACCTCCCTTCCCCCACTGGGACCACGGAAAACCCTCCAAAACAGCGCACACCGCTTTGCTCTAGTTGAGCAGGCAGCTTCTGTGGCACAGTGCCGGGGACAGGGGATCTCTCTGAGCTCTGCCATCTTTTGGATTCTAACCTGGAGCTAAGGCACAGTTCTCATTCTCAGAACGTGAAAGATCCACACTCATGCCAGCTGAGGGGGCAGGAGTGGGGTGCAAGCCCCCTCAGGGACTCACCAGCATCTGACCCTCTTGCTTCGCCTTAGAATACTCTCTTGTCTTCCAGCCAGGGGAATTTTTATTTTACGTGGGCAGGAAAAAATTGGCTCAGATTGATCAAATATTCTTCCAAATCTTTTTCTTCTGAAGCCTGAAGCTCAGCTTTTTAAACTCAAAAGCCAAGAATTTGTCTCTTTTGTTCTGTGGTTCTGCTGTGACAACCCTCCCTGGAGGCAAGGAATGACTCATGGTCTAGCTGCCCAGATGGGGGAGGGTCAAGGGTAACAGGAAATCACGGGGAAAAACACATTTGTTAATACATCAAAATCTTATCCTGCTCTACTAGGGTTTCTGCTTTTTTTCTTATTCTTTGTTAAATGGAGACCAACCCGTCCTCATCCTTTCTTATAAAGCCTTCTGCATTAGATAGGATTCCTTGGGATGTAAGTAATAGAAATCAACTCATGCTTGCCCACCCTCTCCCTGAAAATGAAATGCAGGTGCTAGGAGAAGGAGTGGGAAGAACAGGAGACTGAGGCAGATATGTCATCGTGCCTTATGAGGTCACCCAAGACCTGAATTTTCATGCCTTCTCTGGTTTCTGCCCTTCCCTCCATGTTGGCTTTGTTCACTAGATGACCTTCTCTGGCTTCTCTGTAGGTAGGGCCTAAATTTGAAATCCTCCTGCTACCTGCTGAGACTGAAATCTCTTGCTCAGATATCTGAATTCTAATGGAAGGGATTCTGATCTGGTCAGCGTGGTCCATGATGAGCAGATCAGGGCGTGCCCGTCGGGAGGGACAGAATCGCATTCCACAAAAAGGCCACCAAGTGCCACCACCAGTGGAGGGAAGGAAAATTCTTGAAAAACTAGAGGTTAGGCAGAAAACCCCCAGATGTCTATCGAATTTACTCCTCCCTGGATGGAAGTGATTTTGCCTTTATTAAACCGTCTTGGCAGCTTATCTGTACCGATTGCGTCATACTGATCATGGCGATGTTTTATAGCGATCCATGGCGATGTCTCTTCTAGTGGGCCACCAGCATCGGGGTGGGCAGGAACTTAGTTTCCCTCTGCACGAAGGTACACACAGTGTGCTACACATAATAGGCATTCAGAAGTATCCGCGGAAGGATCAAATGAATCAAGGAACGGGAACAAAGGAGGTAGCTGAGTCAGTGAGCCCAAACAAACAACGGATACTATAGAGGGAGAAACCCAGTGCATTTGTATGGTAGGCGTAATTTTGAAAAAATATCCAGATACCTTCTATTATGTGCTACGATTTTCTTTAGGCAGCGAAAGGGTTAAGCAGTTTTGCACTGTGTTCGTGGCCTTCTGACATGGTATAAAACACTACAATTTTGGCTTTTCCATTTTAGCTGACATGGTTTAAGTTGATGAATATTTTGATTTGTGCCAGTCTTGGGCAGTTTTAAATACTATCCCTCCAGGAGTCAAGAAGTCCAGTCATAATCATAACAATATGCTTGTCAGTCAAAAGCACCGGAAGATTGTTTAGGTGCAAAGAAAGCATTTTCCCCTGAAAGGAAACAGGGCAATTGAAATCACCTACTTTTCAAGGCATTGAAGTCAAAACTGTTACCAGCTTCATGGTGTGAAAATCCAGGTCTCAGCACCCCTCGGTCAGACTCCGCGATGTCCGGGGGCTACCCAGCCAAAAAAACGAGTTACAGTCTAAAGTTCAGAAGAAATTAGACTGGAGGGAAAAGCACAGGCCATCAATGTTGATTTCCCCATCATTATATGCAGGTCACCGTTTCAGCGAGGAACGCATAATGAATTCCCTTCCATCTCCACAGTCAGAGCACCTTGGGTAGATTTTGCCGAGCCAACTAAATCAGAGAATTCACGCAATTACACAAGATCTGGGCAGAGGCAAGTGATTTTATTTTACTTTTTTTTTCCTGAACAGACTGAACAAAATAATATTTGATAGAATTGACCTAAAGGTTATATACCATAGGATCTGCTTGCATTACAGCAGGCAAAATTAAAAAATTCACATAGCTCTGGGTTCATTAGCAAAAGGGGAAAAGCCAGAAACCAGTGTGGGAGAGAGGAAAGAGAAAAGGAACAGCCCGGAGAAATGAATTTCAAAATTGGAGGCAGCCCAGAATTCTTCCGGTCTTTGGATATGTCGGTGTCAAGACCTTCTTTTTTCAATGTTAGTGTGATCTTAACAATTCCAGCTGCTCAACAAATTTGCTCAGCAACTTCACTCCACCAGAAGAAAATTAAAAAACAACTCTGGTATGCCCCCTTCTAATTTTATTGCATCAATAGCAGCTTTTACATGGAAGTGAACTGGTTAAATAAAAAGTTACTATAATAGAAAGAACACCTTTCACCCCCGAAGAATTCCATATACCCCATGCTGATATCAAAAGAGTCTCCTCATGGGAAAAAGCAATGTGGAAAGCAAACGGAGCAAAAATCTGGTGTTCAGAGTCCACTGGGAGCTTCAGACAAATATGAAACAATGACTTCATGTGGTAGATAAATTTCTCACATTCTTCAACCAGTTTTATTGGCTAAATACTCACGTATCCAATTGTATGAACACCAAGCCCGCCCAAAGAAGAATCTGAGTGGATATTAAAGAACACATTCAGGGTGGAACTCTAAATCACATGCTCACCGTTCTGTCACACAATTTACCAGTGTTTCTATTAGCCGAGTCATCCAAAACCGTGGTTATCATTATCCTCTGTTTCACTGATAAGGAGAAGATAACTTTGAAGAGGCAAAGAATCTCTTAGCAATAGCAGAGCAGGAGAACATTTACTGTCATCACATCTAAGTCCAGCCTTGCACATTGTCTCCTGTCCCAGGCTGCGCTACCAACCCTGGTTTCCAAGACACATCACAGTGTGTCCCAGACCTCTCTCTCTGGCTCTGTGTCTGAATTCCCTCCTGAGAATCTTCTTTTTCCTTTAAGCCATTCCTACTCATTGTCCCTCATCGGGCCGTGCACGCATGTGCCTCTGCAGCCTCACGTGTCTGCTTCCCCTCCCTCCTGTGGTCTAAACTCTGTCTTTCTGTCCTTCGGACTGGATGCCTCCATGGAACTCTCATGGGCCGCTCCAGCCTTTGCTAGGTCTGTCATCTGGATTCCTCTCAGCTGGCACTTTGCCTAGTCGGCCTCACCCTGTAATATCGCTTATGATTTCATTAGTCCCCGAGGCCGTGCAGGATAGCGCAAAGTAGAAAGGCTTTGGAATCAGATAGACTTGTTTGGAGATCCAGGCTCTTTCCCTAATGAACTGCGATCATTTAACCTCTGTGTAGTTTCATTTTCCTCGTGTGTAAATTGGAAATCATAATACCTGCCTCACAGAGTTCTTGGGAGCATCAAATAAAGTTGTATATACAAGGGACCTAGTCCCTTACACCACAGAGTAAGTCAGAGCTTTGTCTCATTAGTTTCCTGCATTGTCTCTGGCACCCGGAAGGGTTCCTAGCACAGAGCAGGTGCTCAGCGAATGCTTATTAAATGAATTAATGACTATGCAGTACAGAGCAAACATTGATTCTCTTCTATTTTTCTGTCACCACTGGCCTGTAATTTCTGCAGGATGATGTTTATTGCATGCATTTCTTGGCATACTTGCCGGGAGGAGCTTTGATCAGTGTTTTCTCATGAGTCTGTGGTCTCCTTATTTACTAGATAACTCTTAGTGGCAAGTAAAGAGACAGTCATCATGGAAGGCAACCCACTTGTCTGTGAACTTCAGTGCTACTTCCCACTGATGGAGGCAGTAGCAGAGTAAAAATAATAATAATCGCAGAAAAATGCGAGGGAACTAGGAAAAGGCATTTGACAAATATGTATCATGTATTACCTTTTCCATAAGCCCAGCTGAGAAATACACCATAAAACTCAAAAGTAAAGTACAAACTGTCAATAATAAAGGTATTGAAGATGGAAAGAAAGAAGAGAAAGAGAGAGGAG
>NW_011888975.1:1761695-1790336 GCF_000151845.1 Pteropus vampyrus | reverse complement strand
GTGGTCTCCTTATTTACTAGATAACTCTTAGTGGCAAGTAAAGAGACAGTCATCATGGAAGGCAACCCACTTGTCTGTGAACTTCAGTGCTACTTGCCACTGACGGAGGCAGTAGCAGAGTAAAAATAATAATAATCGCAGAAAAATGCGAGGGAACTAGGCAAAGGCATTTGACAAATATGTATCATGTATTACCTTTTCCATAAGCCTAGCTGAGAAATACACCATAAAACTCAAAAGTAAAGTACAAACTGTCAATAATAAAGGTATTGAAGATGGAAAGAAAGAAGAGAAAGAGAGAGGAGAAATGGAGGAAGGGAGGGAGGCAGGGAAAGAGGGATGAAAGAAGATGGAGAGAGGAAAAAAAAAAAAACAGAAGAGGGAAAACTGTGAAGTGCTACCGTTGCCTCTCTGAAATTTCAAATCAGAGGTCATGCCACGCCACCGCACGTCAGCTTCTTCTCTGTGTGTCTATCAGAGCAGGAAACTGATCTCAGATCCTAGGAGAGCCCTTCTTGACTTTAGCCCAGGGACTTCTCCATAATTTTTTTTTAAATCGACGCGGACCGTGATATCATACACCGGAGAGACGGTTTGGAGCAGTTTGGAAAGGTTTTACCTTGGCATAATGGAAACCACGTGCGCCATTATGGATTTCTAATGCTCCAATGAGGTGGGTACAAGTCGCTTTGAAGAAAAGGAAGCCATTTCCAGCCACATTTCTGCTGATTTATGCCCAAGCCCCAGAAGGTCCAGACAGGTTGGAAAAGATTTGGTAATTGGAGAAGTGACAGGGGGTGAGAAAGTATATTTTGTAAAAGACTGCAAACTTGACTTCACTTTAAATTCTTGCCTTGGGCAATGCGTGCATTTTAGAGCTTAAATCATGTTAGTAGTTTAAGTCAGATTGAGGGTGAAAGACTACACAGCTCCATGAATTAGGACTGGATTGTTTTGGGAAAAACATTTTCCAAGCTGGCCAAACATAAATCAGTCCTAACAAGGCACCTGTGATTACAAGCGGGTCGAATGAATGCCCTTTACCGTATATCTACCCATTCTTATTTCTCTTCACTCGCATTTTTTTTTTCAACCAGAAAAGCAGAAAGCAATGAGGATTTTTAGAAACACGTCGCAGGCAGCCCCAAAGGAGGCCCAGAGCACGGGACACAGATCCCTGCGTGGGTCTTAGCAAGGAGGCCAGAGCAGGCAGGGTCTGCAGTGGACGCAGGAGAGTGTCTCATCAGACAGCAGGGAACTGAAGTCCTAGATTTCAGTGCGATGTCTAAGGCTGGCATCGACTGTTGCCTGGCAGCTGGCCCTCCACACTTTTGCCCGGGGCCCCCATGGCGACACGCATGCGCCTCGTCTTTCTCCTGCTCTTGCTCGTTGGCCTGTAGGTCCCCTGGTTCGGGAGACCCTAGCTACCCATGTTCAGGTGACTCCTGTTCATCCGCGGGGAAGCTCCGTCATTGTTTTCCGTGTAAACCTTGGGTGTTGACCTTGGGTGTTTCTTCACAATTGTGTTGTTCTTTATTGCTCTCGTGAAAAATGGTCTCACCTTCAAATCACTGCTCTATTTCCATTAACAAATGCCTTCCTTTAAGTCCCGTCAGAAACAGAACAATATCACTGAAAATGACACCAGAGTTAGTTTGCCCTTTTGCAAGCCTTGTAAACTAGTTGCGTAGGCTTGAAACGTTTTGTTCACCACATCCAGCAATCTTGGGGAAAAGCTGTATGCGTGACTGTTTCTAGTCTTTTCTATTATTAGAATTTGATTAAATTATCGGGTCTTATGTTCTCTGCCATTTGTAAACTTTTTTTTTTTTTTTTTTAAGTAGAACCTTCTTTTATTGTTTGTCTCCTTGGCATACAAACACTTATGCTATTCAACTGGGCAGGCCCCTCGGCTGGTCTAGAACTTAGAAATTATGACTCAGATAGTTTAAGATTTAAGGGAAGAAGTTGTTGGTTCTGCCTTCAGTCTTACTTAACTATTGCATTGTCTGCTCTTTCCTGTATTCATTTTTTTTCCTCAAGTTTAATAATTGCTAAAAATTTCTCAACCGCAATTTCAGAGTATCTGGAAACTTTCATTATGAGTAGAGGGCTTAGAATAAGGAACCCGACCCCTAGAATGTATCTTTTCAAGTGTCAAGTTCTCTACCTCATTTCACGCAGAGCTTTCTGAGAAGAATTTAGCTTTGACTATATCACTTGAAAGTCCTAGTAAGGAAGCTTGGCGTCATGGTGTTCCACGGTCATTTCTAAGGGAAAAGGAGTATCTCATGGGTTGGTTAATGGGCTTAGGATATAAGAAAACAAAGAAGAAAGTTGAGCTGATCATGGTCCATCCCATTAGGCAATGGACCTCACACCTGCCACACCGCCCTACAGAAACCGAGCAGAGAGTCACCGCCCTGTGGCTGTCTCTCGTCCAGTGCTGTTAGCATCCTGACCTAACGACTGCATTCTAAATTTGCATCGCGGAACCTTCAACCCTCCTCTCAATCCTCCCCTTTCCCAGATTTCCAAATAGATCTAAATCTTCTAGGAGGGCCTCACAGTTCTCTTGAACAAGCTGTCTCAAAGCACCGTGTGCCACCCAGTACACTCTGCTCCTCCGTCTCTTCCCTTGAGGGGTCTTCCTGTGACGACTCCATCGCAACCGCTGAAGCTGCACTCCTTCAACCCATCGGGCCCTCGTGGTCACCCCGTGCCCCCGCTGGCCTGCAGAACCGCTGCTCTGGGGAAGTAGACACCTCTCCCCGCCTTGCCCTTGTAGACACGTATTTTTGCCGCCCTCAGCTGCTAGGACCTTCACAGAGGGCTGCCTGGCAATCCCAGCTGCGCAGAGAGATCCGTACTTGTACTTGTGCACCCTTTCTCTAGGATTCGGACAGCAGTCCATGAGAGTTGTTGCAAAGAAGTTTCCCGGGAGACCTCATCCTGCCTCCTGTCTTAGCTCGGGCTCCTTAGGAGATAGATCCGAGGCAAAGGCTGACCACTGATGCTTTCCTTGGGGGTTCAGACCGAGAGAGGAAGGAGGAAGCGAGAGAAGGAAGGACGAGGAAGCCATACTGTACTGGCCAACGCTTGAGAATAACAGGAGAGAGACAAAGGTGGTCACATGGCAGGTGTATTCAAGTAGGAACCTGTGCAAGTAGGCTGCGTTAAGAAATGATGCTTCGGCGCAGTCCGTGGGTGGGAAGAAGAATTTATCTGGCCGACTCTCACCTATTTCTCTTTCCCACTGGTTGAACTTTTCCTCGGGGGCGGGGCTTCCCACCCTTCTGTATCGCATCATCCTGGTGGCTGCTGCTTTGTTAGCTACCACAGCACGTATAGAACGTGGCGTGCTGTTTCATCCAAGTTTCAGAGTGACGGGAAGAGACAGAAACTCTGGACATATGAGAGGCGGCTGAGGTGAGCCACCAGGCCCGGCGGGATCGGTAGGCTGTGACAAAACCGGGGTGAGGGTCCCGAAAGCGAGAGGCCGCATGGTAGTCTTGAGAGATGCTTAGAATGTCAGATTACCCCTCAAACCCTCTTCTCACACCTGCATCCTACTCACCGCACGTCTTGTGAGCATGCGGCCTCCCCCGCCTCGAAATCTGTAATTCAGCACAAGACTTGGTTTATTTTGAGGTTTGTGCTGCGTAAACACGGTTCATTAAATTTTGACAAAGTGTCAGGTATGAGTCAGTTATGAGGCCATTGACCATCTCTTTTTAGCAACACTGAAAGGCTAAAATGAATAGTTTTAACTGAATAATATTTCTCAGGGACTTGTTACATACTTTTTTTAAAGAGGAAAAAAGTACCTGACATCTTATATAATGATCGAGATGGTGCAATGAAAATTGTTAATAGAAATAACCTAGAAAAACTACTTTCCATACCTAAGACACCTCAGACTCCTTTAAAGAAAGGCAAAAAGAATGCTAACATGTAAATAAGCTAAAATAAAAACCAATACACCCTGAGGGATGGGATTGTTTAGCTCACACAGTGGAATGAAAAGTAGTTTTGTTTGTTTGGGTCTTTTTAGTTTGTTTTATTGTTGTGGTTTCAAATTCTCCATGGTTAGGGCTCAAGTAATTTTCTTCTTTTCTATTGTAAGTTGCTGGAGGGCTGGTAAAGATTCGGTTTCATTCCGATGTTTGGAGAAAATGATCTTCCTGTTCCATATTCAAAGATAAAAATATCTCTCAGCTAAAGAGGTTGTCGGTGCCAAGACCAGGTTCCTTTTCAGGAATTTCCTTCCTGAACTTGGCGTTTCGACTTCCGAAATAACAAGCGTTTTTCAGCTTTTCTGAAGTCAAAATATTTACCAACAGGGTTTGGTTTTATGACATAGCATCGCCTTCTTGGGCCTGCTGCGATAGTTGCGTCAAGTGGCTGACATTGAGCAAAGGAGAAGCCAGAAGGAGCCTCTGCGGCCAGGGAGCGGGGAAGGAGGGAGTAAGCAAGCGTGAGGAGCCAGCCCCGACGACTCGACGGGCACACCGAGTTTCAAGCCCCGCACTGAAACGGAGAGGAAATGTGTAGCAGTCGAAACAGCTGCGCTTTGAGCTTTCTTAGATTTAATTCCTTTTGGCAAAAACCCTTTCTCCTCTATGCCCATTACAGAAACTAACTTGTTCCCAATCAATACAGGTAAAACGACAACGATATTATTAATGCCTTCCAGTGGGAAAACGGTATTGGGAACTGCATACCATCCATTTTGGGCTTGGTTTTATGTTTAAAAAGGAATTTGGCAAAGTAACTAAATGCTTCTGTCTACCTCCTTTTTATCTCATCCAAACCCTGTGCCTCTTAATAAACTGATGTCAGAGGAATTTGGCAGGAAACTGAGGGAGAGACCCTCAATTTGATGTATAAATAGGGCAGAAATAGCATGTCCGGAGGACGCCTCCCGTATCCATCCCTAATGTATCGACAGTTAATGCTGAGTGTGCCTGAGCCAGGGATGGTGTTGAGATGGGGTGAGGTGGTTGTGGGGTGGGCGAGATTACATCATTTCAGGATGGTTTTTTCCGACAAGAGTGACGTCCATCGGGGGCAGAAAGTACAGCCCAGATCCAAGTTGTCGGCATGCCTTCTGGAGCGAGGCAGTTCACAACAAAACACTTCCACCTGTGGGCTGACCTCAAGGAGAGCGTAATATTTGTTAGATCTTCCCTCTCTTTTGAAACTACCCTTAGACAAGAAAGACGATCATTTAACAAGAGCGCAGGTGAACTTACATTTTAGGAAAGCCCATTACCTGTCAGGCGTTCTGCTGGATGCTTTACAAATGATATTTCTCTAGTCTTCATGATACCTTCGCCTGGTTCTTTTAGGGTCCCCAGTGCGGGAATGAGGAAAGTTTGGGTTGAGAAGCACGAAAGTTAAGGACCTTGTCTAAGGTCACACATCTGGTAATGGAGAAACTACAAGGAAACCGTTTGCCTTTGCAGTGGGCGCTGTGGCGCGCTGCCCAGGTGACGGCTTCAGGGCCGAGGTGCCTCTTCCCCCAGCTGTGGAAAGTGTGAGCTCCCTGGTGATTGTCTCTCCAGGAGTTGACTGAGGCTAAAGAGAGTGACCTTGTGGGAGGTCCTGCCCTCTTCCTGGGAGGCAGCCTGCAACCAAAGATGGATAATTGTGGGGGATACAACAGACTGGCCCCCCAGCCTCAACCGAGAAGGGCCAGAATTCCCCCATGCGATCGGCCGAGCCCTTTGTCACAACTGCATCACACAGCCCAGTCCCTCTCTGCCAGTCCTGGCTGCCTTGAGCCCCGTACAGTTGTCCTTAAACTTCCTGCCCAATCTCAGAGTCTGTTTCCTGGGAAACCTGAGTTACGATAGCCTTCTGCAATGCACATTAAAATGAAAAACAAAAACAAAAGCGATCTAAATGCCAAAGCACAAGAAAAACAAAAAGCAAACAAAACCCTGCTTCGTCGCTTCCATATAGTGACTCTAGTATATATACTGCATAGGAATATTCAGAACTGACACTCGTGTTGCAGCTAGAATTTCATAAAGCATAGCATTTTACTCTTTTTAGAACCAAAATAAATATTAAGAAGTCTTTCTCTTGCATCCCTCCCCCATCTACCTTCATATTACAATTTTAAAAATAAATGAGGCTTTGAAAAAGTAAGTGACTTGGCTGTGGTCACTCAGCTATTTGGTCAGTTAGAACTCAATGCTGAATCCCAGACTTCATTCTATAAAACACAGCCAAAGTCATATTAAACTTTTTAAATTTGATTAGATTAAGATGTTTTAATGACACATATTATATGCAAGAGTACTTAACTCAGAAATGATAGGTTTTCCCTTCCCAATTTTAGGGTTACTATACACAACTATTGTCTTTAAAAATATAAAGTGACTATGAATATCATGAAAGCAGACATTACTTATTCTCTGCTTTAACTTAGTTTAACTAAGTGGTGTCATTTATACATTCGCTTGGAACAATTCTAATTCGCAAAGCTTTCAAACAAATGCATTTTCCTTCTCTGCCATCCTCTGCTAATTTTAATTTAAATGTCACCATATTACATGATAAATTGTTTATTTTCCTTAAAAGAACAATTTCAAGTGTGCCTTCCAGAGCTCTGAGAGTTCTTTTTTCCCCTTCAATTAGCTTCGTTTACAAATGGGGATCTTGGAAACAAAGGAGATTCAGCTACAGAAGAGAACACTTCCCCTGCCTAGATTCTGACCCACACACGCCCTCTACATGTACGTGAGCATGCACACACACACACACGCACACACACACGCATGCATGCACCCCATCTCCTCCCTCCGGAGGTCAAAGGCCCCTGGCCTTCGGTGTCATGGGGTGGATTGCCGTTGCTGGCTTGCTAGGAAGGAGAAAGGACTTTCCGAGCTGTAACATGCTGGACGTGTTGAGAGTGCGTGGTTATGTAACACCATATTTTTTAATACAACTGACAGTCTGTCTTGAGATTTAAGTGTTTTTTGACAGTTTTTATGCACCTGTTAATTCAAAGCTCTTAACATATGCCAGTTAAAAAAAGCCAGGCACTAAAACATCTTGCTTTAGACCCTAAATATGGCTCAGCTGCAGTCCCAGGCAGGCGGGCGGGCGGGAGCAGGCAGGCCAACTGACGCAAACAATTCCTTCCTTCAAGATGGAAGTCGGCCGGAGCCTCCTCTCTGTGACCTGGACAGAGGTCTAGGTGTTGGTAGGGCACGCCACTTGATTTCTCAGGGAACAGTTATCAGAGCTGACTCAGGTTACTCTGGGTAATGTGTTCAGATGGACAGCTCAGATCCGGACAGACCAAGTCATGGATGCACAGAGCGGTCTGTGAGCATCCTTAGACCTGGAGTCTGTTTAGTGTAGCTTTCCACCTGTCGTGTGCCCCCACTCCATACCCACTACCCCCACCCAACAAAACTGAGGGCAGATGCCTGATTTTTTCCAATGCTGTCACCATGGTTTTCAAGGGATAAGGCCATCTAGTCCCCTATAACCCAAAGAGCAATCTTTCTGGTGCCAATAAAGGAATAATTCTCATCAACCTTAGACAGGGATGATTAAGGGATAGTCACTTTAGCACTAGCCAAGAAATGAACCATCTCTCTGAGCACACAAAGTACCTTGTACACAAAGCGCTAAAACAGAATAGGGTGGAAGATAAATAAGCCTTTGCTTTTATTCTCTGAGGCCATATGGGCAAGGTGTGGATTGAATGCATTTTAAACATCTGCTGCTCACCACTCTTGAGAGCACAGAACAGTGCTTCCAATAGAACTGTAATGCAAGCTGCAAATGTATGTCTATACATATGTAATTTAAAATTTTCTAGCAGCCACATTAAAAAAAAGATTAAAATAATTTTAATAATGTATTTATTTAACTCATATCCAAAATATCATCATTTCAATGTATAATCAACTAACAAGGAATTCTATATATATATTTTTGTATGAAGACTGAAATCAGGTGTATATTTTGCACCGAGAGCATATCTCAATTTGAAGTAGCCACATTTCACGTTAATAGCCACATGGAGCAAGTGTAGTTCTAAAATACTGGCCATGAAAATATTCCAACAAATGGAAAATAATGCTTAATGTCCCTGGGGAATAGTAATAGAAACTCGAGAACGGCCAGGGTACCTGTGAAGCATACAGCAGCTTCTTTTTTACCGGCTGTTACGCATATTTCTTTTCATTGTTTAAATGTCCCTCTCAGCTTCGCAGCAATGATCATTAGAGTCACAGTAAAGAAATGTAGAAAAAGAAACTCTCAAAAAGTGGAAAAGCGAATTCTGTCATCAGAGTGTTGAGCAGAATCTAAGCGATCATTGGCAGTGACACTGGTGAAATTCTGTGTTCCGTGGTCTGCAGGGGTATGGCAGCATACACAGCGGCTAAGAGGCTGAGATCTTCTGGAACTGGGTTTTAATCTCATTTCCACCATTTGTGTGGTAGAAAACATTTCCACTGTGCTGAGTTTCAATTCCTTCATTTGTAAAATAGGAATAACTACTTCATAAAATTTTGATGTGGCATAAGTGAAATAACCTATCTATAGCCCTCACCACAGTGTTCACAAAGATATTAGGTTTATGATTATTATAGCATAAGAAAAACTGTCCGTGAGTATTTGGCACTAAAGCAGATTACAGAGCATATTCAGTACTTAAGACATGGTTCGCATTGCCTCCTTTAACTTCAGCTACACTAATCTATCCATGTAGAAAGGTCATCAGTTATTAAAGAGAGGTGACAACTGGACTTTAGAATGATTTGCAACAAGATGGTTCCCTTCAAAAATTGTCTTGCTGTTTAGTTTTATTTGTAGGGAAAAAGAACTAACTTTCATCGACTGTTGAGGAATTTTTTTCTGGGTTTTTGTTGTTGTTGTTCGTTAGTTTCTTTAACATACCAGGAACTTTCTTCATCTTATCTTAATAATCCCTTGAGGCAGTGTTCGTTTTAGGGGTGAGGATACGGAAGATCAGGAGGTCAAGAGTCACGCAGTTAACTATGTAGCATAGTTATTATGTGAGTCCAGACCCATCCAACTTTAAGCTCATGTTATTTCTCCTCCCCCGTAATGGCCAGATTTGACTTTCACTTATCCGGAACTTTCAATAAATAGCAGAGACGGGTCGAAATAGTCTTTTAATCAATACTAAAATACCAAAATTCTGGTTCCATGTATGACTGTGGTTAAAACACACATCCCTCAGCAGCCACCATCTACCCCAGAAAGGGGACCTGTGGGTCGTCACTGTCATTCACATCAGACTTCTTTCCGCACTGCCGAAAGGGTCATGACCCTTTAAGAAGCTCATTTCTGATGTAAAAAATACTGAAAATGGGGACACATAAGATAGACCACGCATTTCAGGAGACTTCTCTCGGAGGCACAGGAACTCGGATGTCACAGACGTCTTCAGGGCAACAGTGATGCCCGGCCCCCCAACCCCTGAGAGGCGGGAGCCACCTACACACTTCTCCAGAGTGACCTTCCAGGCGTGTCTATTCCTCCACGACTTGGTTAAAGCTGGTGGCGGGGGTGGGGAGGGGACGGAGAAGCACAGAAAATAGATGCTCGAATGCTTTTCTTCTGGATGGTCATGTATGGCCGGTCACTGCCAGTGCCTTTAGAACATGTCTGTCACGGAAGAAAACAAAAGTCCCTGGCAGCTGTTCTGAGGGGCTTTGCTTCCTCAAGCCTAGTCTTGCAGAGAGAGGTCCAAATAAGAATGCCCACACTGTCGCCCTGGCTTTCAGAGCAGACAGGAATTACCCGTTTCAAACCGTATTTGTATTTCTTATCTAAAAGGTATTCAGTTTAGTTTAAACAAACTTCCATGTTTCCCTTAGGCTTTCTCATTCTCCAAAGAAACTGTTTTTACAAATTATATATCATAACCCCTCGTGGTTAAAGGTGAGAGGGAAATTCGCATCACAATGGTAAATTTTCTCTGTGGATGTCGCCACCTCACACAGTTCCATGGATTAATTGCGTGTGGTAAGCTTCCGTTTATAAGCAGGAAAGTGCTGCCGAGGCCATGAGGACAGCATTAAAAATTCCTAATCATAGACAAGCATTTCAGACGTTCATTACCACACAAGCCAGCAGTGGATTAGATCTAATAAACCAAGTACTTGCAGACCTCAGCCCTGAGGCTGCTTAGACTATTCAGAGGGATACAGAATGAAAACTGGCTGGAGGTGCAGCCTGCTTTTGAAACAAGCCAGTGGGCCTCTGTTTCCTCATGACGGGGTGTTAGAAGACTAGCTGAGAAACAGTAGACCCACACATTCGGATTTTAGCACTCGATTTGGGTAGAGACAGTAGGAAGGGATCTCGTGAGTTAGCACAAGAACATGTATTCTTTAATCGCATTGAGTTAGAAGAGGTAGAGTTTTTAAAGGAGGGTTGGGGGGGTCTCCACTATTCTAAAAGAAGGAAAATAACTCATCTTTTTCAGAAAAAAGAAATTGCAAAATATTCTTCCAGAAATAAAAACGAAAACCACACACACACACACACACACATGCGCACACGCACTCTTCTGAGATAGATGCCAAGTACTGCTCTGAAACCATGTGAATTTTTCTCTCGTGCATTTGTCAGCCTGACTCCAAACCATTTTATTCTTTCCTCATTTCTCGTCTTTGTTCAGTCTGCTTTTAGTTATTTGCTTCTTGGCATAGCTTCCATTGGAGCCGAGAGTGCCTGTTCTTTCTTCTCCTCCCCCCACCACCCCTGGCCTTTCTTTTTCTTTTCCTTCCTTTTAAAAACTTCTTTTTTGGTGTTCTTTCTTCTGGGCCCTGCAGTGACACCAGAGCCCCCAGCAGCAGCGTCCCCAGAGCCCACCCTGCTCACCTCCATCGGGCCGTCATGCCATGTGTAAAAAGAGTGGCACCCAGGCGTGTTCATGAATGCAAAGGGGTTCTGCCCGGGCTCCACTCCCTGGGGGAGTCTGCAGAGCCCCCAAACCTCCCCTTCCGGGCAGACTTGCTCCACGCCGCCATTTTTTGTGGGGGACTTCCTTCAGAAGGCTCCTCCGAGTCGCTCTTAAGAACTAGTATTTTAAGCCCCAAATGTGGAGGCTACTGTATTCATTTACTTACAGAAGTCCATTGCCTTTTATTGGGCCCTTTTTTTAACTGGCTTTGTCACAATATGTTTCAAATTGTGGAAAAATGAAAAATAGAATCACACTATCCAAATAGCTACATATAGACCTGAAAAGAAGATGGTTGTTTTTATCTAAATTTAAGCAAACAGATTTTGTTTGAATGTGGAGTAAGTTTTAAGGAGCATCGTGAATACACGAATGTAAAGTGAAACACACTGTCAGTCCACATCCTTTTCCTCATTCTTTTTGTTTGGGGAGCTGGAGTGGATTTAGCTGGTATTGTTTCCACCAATGTGTAATCAGACTTTGGAAAAAATACTTAACATCAGAACACACTCATAAGTGTGCTTCAGATCAGGAATGTACCAAAAAAAAAAAAAAAAGCAGAGTCGGTCTCTAACGAATTGAGAGTTACTTAAACTTGAATTAGCCCTGCAATCTAATGAGACAGTAGAAATTGAACTATTTGTTGCTGTCTAGATTCTGTCCAAGTTCATGAGCATTTTACTTCTTTGAAAGACTTTCCTCCGAAGCATGAAGCTCATTCTGTCTTCAGGTAGAACTTGAAATAAGAAGTTTTTTCCCTTTCTGTCAGGATTTTTTTTTTTCCCAAAGAAACATAGAAACACAGAGCCATTTGTTGATGATTTGCATAGGATTTATGAACAAAATTGAAATCTCCATTGTATAGAGAAGTTTTAAAAACAGTCATGCAAGTTTCAGGAAACAAAAATAAAGGAATTAACACACAAGTGCAAAGACTGATGTGGGAGAAAATCGTTTGAGGTCTAAGATGAGAGTTGTGAATTGAAATGACTTGGCTTGGCTACCTGCAAGGAAAATGTTCAAACCTTCCGCTCTTGAGGTATGCAGCCTGGAGAATGTCATTTCGATCACTTCTGCAGTTGCTCTGCTGAGTACTTTTGAAATATTCTGTATCAGAGACCCTCAGCAGAGAGAGAACAGAGACTGTGGCCACGTCTGCATGTTGCCAAACACTTGAGTCAAACTGAAACCATTAGGCCGGGGCCTCGATGATTTTCGGACACTCAGATCTTTGGCATCATAAAGGAAACAATTCAGATTTTTCAGTCCATTCTGATATTTGTCATGGTGTAGCTATAGCCAATGGCTAGATAAATGTATGTATTCCCTACCAAAAAGATGTTTAAAAGTTATGTATTCGATAGGCAATTCAAGAGAAGTAAATTATAGAGAAGATACACAAAATAAGCAGCTAAATCATGGTGCCACGATCACCTGTGTGTCCTTATTATACACAAACACATACACACACACACACACACACACACACACACACACACACACACATGCAAACACATACTCAAGCAGCAACTTTTTAAAAAATCTGGTTAAGCCAGATTTCCGATCTTAGTTTTTTCATGTGATGTTATCTCAATTTTAACTTGTCCATAAGCCAGACAACTCCTACGAGAATAAAACTTTGCAGAAGTACATGACTTCTCTTTGTAAATCTGCAAACCATTTTTCCTTCTATTACTTGAAATATTATCACTGTGGTTTCATTTACGTGCAGAGTATATTTTCAAGGCACTGGCTCAAGTTCTGAATGCTCTGAGCCTCTCTGTTTTTCTAGTGATCATATGGTTGCCAAAATACAAGATAATTTATGTGCAAAAAAAATTCCAACCTTAGTTTCAAAAATATACTGAACATTTTTTCAACATAAATGAAAAATTTATCCAAAGAACATATGATTAATAATCTTAAATTAATGAATCCCAAATCAGAATGATGAGAATAAATATTTTGTGTTTTGGTAGCATAATATATTTGCCAACAGACTTACCTTAATGTATATTAATTAGGAGATGGAGAAATGAGAGAATGCATTTAAAGTAAAGATCACTTTACAGTTAACTTATTGAAAATGGATTTTTAATGATTTCTAAAATATTTTCTAAAATAAATGGAAAGGAAAATGTTTAAACTATTTGATAAAAGCTTCTTTCAAGAGGCGCATAGTATACTACTGACCTTTTTCCCGAGCCTGGCATTCTCCGAAATTCTCCTGCCTATGAGGCATATTCATAAACCCCAAACCAGGAGAGATATACTTGTCACACCTAATTTCGCTGTCTTCTGAGTTGTTCGTTTTACAGCAATAATTCCCTCTCCTACTTCCCTAATTTTTAAATGCAACTGCCTCTAGGTGATGTGTACATGAAATGGCATTCATTTCCTAGATATTAAATGTCACAACTGAGGTCATTTTAAGATTAGAAAGAACTGGTGCTTTCAAGACAATGCACTTGAATTGTCTGCGCAGACATACGTGCGCTTAAATAAGGCTGGAATTGTATAAGACTGTAACGCTGTAAATTACAGTGTTTGAGAAAACACTTTAAATGGGCAGTGAGAAACCATATAATTAAATAAAAATTTAAAGGCTTTGAACATGTCCAGAGTAGTGTAAATGGATTCTCAGACATAGATTTCATGTTTTCATTTTAATAGCAATAAAGTATTTTGTTTATATACATTCACTTTAAAACTCCACTTAAAAAGCATGGCATATATAGCGTTTTAGGCACATGTTTACCATAGAGCCAAAGAAAGATTTTAATGAGCCATAGCTGGAAATCCATCAAGGTCTGCATGTCAACACTGGTTCCATTATAGAAAATATTTTCTTTTCTCTATTTTATTTCTAAAAATGTGAAACGTTTGGAGACTGTGGAGGATAACAGGGAAGAGGTGCTTTGAGTGAGCACACACAGATTCTCCAGGCAGGTCCTCTCTCTCTTTTTCTTCTGAAAACAAGAAAAAGTAGATTTGTGCAGAGATGAAACTATACAGAAATTGAGATGCAGGGTGCTACGGTCACCACGGTGATGACGCGGAGATGCTCTGAGCATCTCTGTTGCTTAGGGATGTTTAGAATGTCCTCAGCATGTTTGCCGGCTCACATACTTTTCACTTCTATTACTTGTCTATTTTTCAAAACTTCAAAATGTAGAACTCTGTAATTTTGAACAAAGAAATTTAAAGTAGTTGCAAACCAAATATTATTATAGAAAACAAACACACATAAAAAAAAAGAAGAGAGAAAGGAGATAGAAGATGAAAAGACTATGGAAACAGAGGGACAAATAAATTATTTTACTATTATTGCTGGGGGGGGGAGCAGAGGACAAAGTTAAAATTAGAATGGGAAGGATCTGATAAAAGAATCAACATGACTTAAAAATATGGAAGCAGAGTCAACATCGCAAATACGCCCTTAACAAACCCCGGTTCTGCAGGCTTTGCTGCTGCCACACGAAAGTGTATTTTTCACGAAAATTGGTTACAGCAGTTACGGCGCCTGCGGATAGGAGCGCGTAGAAATAAAGCAGTACGTCGTCGGGAAGACTCTGCACAGAGCCGCATTCCCTACCTCTTCCACCCCTGCCCCGTTCTCCTGTGCCCGACCATATGGAACCCATCTCATCCAAGGTCATCGCTGGGAAGAGGGGCTTGGGGAAACCAGGGCTGCTGCTGGCTGTTTTAACGGCATGCCACAGGAAAGTTTTATTTCCAATTGATTGGTTACAAATCAGATAAATATCGCTTCTAATGAAAGCAGCTTTGAACTGCTGGAAATGTTATCTGTAGGAGTCTGGGGTTTATCAAAAGTCAAATGCAGCTTTAATCACATCAACATGCTAATTACAGGCAAACAATAAAAGCTTTAAGAAATGATTGTGCAGGTTTTATTACTATTGACAGTCACCAAGGTATATTTATTTCGGAAGGTAATTGTCAGAAGACTTTCTCCAGAAAGACTTGTTTGTATAATTAAATGTGTGTTACGCAAGCTTATCTGCTGATCAGCTCCTGCTCATTATGTAACCCCCACAATGCCTCAGAACACAGAAGCAATTAAAAAAAGGAAGGCTCAGGAAGATAGTTTTTCGGTAGTTCATTTATGAGGGGTAAAAAAATAAAGACCTAATATGCTCTGAGAAAAACAAATGTACTAGAGTGAGAAATGTTATCAGTTACTAAAAAAAGTGAATAAAACAACAAAGTAGGTAGAAAAGTCTTCATGATCAGTGAAGTAAGAATAGAAAAAAATTAGAATGGAGTGTGTTCATTTTTATTTAGACTAGAAGTTGGGGAGGGGGGATTTTCACTTTGTATACAAAATATTATTCAGTGGAATGGGGTACTCCAACCTAAAAATAGGTGATGAGAATGAGACAAAATAGAAAATGAGAATAAATGGCTATGTAGAAACAGTACCACTGGTTTTATTATTTTATTGTGAGTTTATTACATAACTCCCCTAAATGCCTAAAAGCAAGAGTCTAAAAGTTTGATAACACCATTTCAAATCTACAGAGCCTCACATACTTTTCCAACTAAATAAACAACAAAGGCAAAATTTACAGTTGCCCCCCCTAAGCATTTTTTTGCAGGCTAGGACACCTGAAACATACTTTTTAATTTCCATCTTATTTTTAATGACAAAGTGACCGCATTGTGACTGGACTAGAGAGGAAAAAATAAACTTTGCAAACTATAAACTATTTTTGTGCCATAAAGAATCATTCAACTCTACTAGGGAAAAACCCTAATTGAAAAAATATCATTATTATATTGAAAGGTGTTGGACTGGATTTAATTCTTTCCATTCCCAAATATTGGCCTCCGTTCAGTTTCCATATCATTCAAAGCAATTAAAAATGTGGCAAATCCTTGATCAATTTTTTACCCTTAAACAGGGTCAGTTTTGAAGTTGTTGTCACATTTTAATGGGTTCAGAGTCAGTTTATGCAGGAGACAATCAAATGTTTGCTTTTAAAAGCCCTATAAAAAGTAAGAGCTTTTAACCTTTTGAATGCATTAATGAAATGCTAATGACATCATGGCCAAGGCCACATTTGGAGGTCCCCCAAAACTCCAAATGACTGTTGTGAAAAGAAAACAAAATTTTAATCAAATGATCTGTTATTTTAATGGCCACTCACAAAACAGGAGATTTATTGAGACACATAAAGTTTGTTTGCGTGAGTCAAGGCAAAGCTATTAAGAATTACCTTCTTCTGGGTCCCCCTCCCCAGTTTCTTGCAACATAATACTACCAAATATTTGTGAATTGTGACTCAAGTCTGCAGTCCTATTTCTAGCAGAAAATAAAAGAGAGGCTGGAGAGAGAGAGAGAGAGAAAAAAAAAAAAAACACGGTGCCAATTTGTCTGCCTGGGCTCTGATTATTGCATGCAGAATTTTTTTTTTTTTTTCTTTCGGGGGAGAAGGATTTGGTGGGAATGTTTCTCCCTTCAGGGTGAGATATCTGATATCCATCCTGAGACCAATCATAAGGCCAAACTTTCATGCAAAACTGCACAAGGGGGAAAAAAATGAGTCTTTGGGTAAAATTCTCATCTAAATTTGCAGCAGATCTCTAGTTTCCGCTGGGCAATTATGGCTCCTTTTACCATTTCTGATTGCAAAACACATTGATTTTTTTAAAAAGTCATTTCTGATAACTTGAGAACTTTCCATGCCCGGGCCCCTCCCCCAACTCCTCCTCCTCCTCCCCTGTGACTCTCTGGTCCTCATTCTGCCTCTCCTGTCCTGAAGAGCTATCCGGTGACCCCTGGTGCTGATTAAAGTTTCCTGGGTGACCCTGATGCATTTTATTACCCTGGCTGGTCATAAAACCTGCTTAAACTGCTGGCTTATCCGGACTCCTGCGTCCTCCTTAGAAAGCCCCACAGTAAACCCAAACTCAGGCAGGGAAAATACAGACAAGGCAACGAGGCTGGGCAGAGGGCTTGAACGTGGCCTTTGTCCATACCGGGGAGCGCTGGGCAGAGGGGAGGGAACGGCTTAAAATGAAGACAGATGCTCCCGAGGGTTCTGGAGGAAATCAATTTAGTACTAGTGTAGATGGGACGTGGAGAAGTAGAAACAGAAGGAAAGCGAGGGAAAACATTAAACTCTTTGGTGTTGCGTTCTGTTCTTTTTCTAAAACGATGCCAACAACATTGAAATCACTTGCACGGTGAAAGCGAGGCAACCAACACAGGTTAACATAAGGCGTCTCTGAAAACGACGTTTCTCAAGCGAATCCCAGGAAAACATTTATTAGGCTTTTAGAAGCAACACGAGGTGGCTAGAAGCCTTTGCGAATTTACGTACTTACTACATCTGGGTAAAAAATATTATCTGTACACGGCTCGGTAGGAACCGACTTCCGGTTAGGCTTGGTGTAGCTGTTTGTTTTCCTGGCTGTCAGGTGCCAAAGGGAGACGAAATCTATAATACTCGCAAGTCTCCGTGGATGGCACTTCTGTGGCCGGGATGTGGCATGGCAGCGCTTGTAGGAGAGGCCAGAGAAGTCAGCGTTTGAAGGGAAAATGGTGCTATAGGAAGTCGAAAATTACCAAGTCCTGAGCTTTCCCTGGTTCTAAAACTGAATGTGTGCGTGTGCATCAAATCCAGCCTTAGCACTTGGAAATAAAAACCCTTAAATTCCATTTCCACTGGCAAAGTCCGAAAATAAATCAGCAGGGTCAGTTCCGATCCTTGAGCCAGAGGAGGAGATTGTAGTCTGGAGATTGGCCAAGAGATGCCCATCTGTTCAGTTCTATAAGATGCTGCCCATTGCCTCATGGGCAACAGGATGAAGATCTGAAGCACAGAGTTAGCCCCTGGCAGCTGACCGGCCAACCACAGTAGAGAGAAGAACACAGCTTTCCCAGCTTCCCCTGGCAGGTCCCCATTTCAGTGACGCTGAAGCTGGCTCGGGTCCAGACTCTTTGCTGGGAGTCCTAGTCCTGGGTATTCCTAATCCCCAAATAACAGGCTCCCAAGGAACTAGGCGGTCTTCTCAGCACCGCCATGATCTAAAGCTTCGGTCGTTCTCACACCAGCTAGACTCCTTAATAAGGTAAAGTCAAGGGCCCAAGCGAATCATTGATGACTATTTAATCAGCATCTGATGACAAAAAAGTGATTTGTTTCTCTTGGAATCATTTCCTATGTTTCTGTGTTTTTTAAACTCTTGGAAAACTTGCTGCATTATTCTTCCTTCTATTCAAACAAAGAAATACAAAATAACCATGAATTCAACTCTACTGTAGACAAAAATGGTCCCTTTTGCCTGTTTTTCCTTTCCATGTAGCCACTAAGCAGAAGTCAATCATTCCCTCGAAGATGCTGTTAGTGGAAGCTGGTGTGTTTGTCAATAGCTAGAGTGAACTGGTGAGTTACACTTTATTTATTTCACTCCCGATCTAATTTAATTCACTCAGAGAGACTTCATAGGGAATTATCTTGGATAAAGTAGCTTATTCTCTACTTGATAAATCAATTTCTCACTCCTCTGTTTCTTGGTGGAATCTAAACTTCTTTTACATTTTATATATTTTGAAGATTACATATAGTACATCTTCTTAAAGGAAGTGATACATTTTTCTTTAAATAGTGGAGAGTTTAATTGTTTTTGAAAAGGCTTGTTCCATGCCTTTAGACAGAGATTCTAAGATAGGAAAGTGGGTGTTAGATGTTCCAACTCAACTAGATAGGTTGGGGTTTTTTTCTTTCCAGGGAGAAGGATGAAACAGGGAAATAGAGGGTGGATAGGCCAAATGCAGTTGACGGCCTTCATGTATTTGATTCAAAAAAAAAAACAATGGTGGGTTGAGAAAATGATAGAGTGACAGAGTCTAGAAAGTTAAGATATGAAATAACCCAATAAACACAGTTCTTGGAATCTAGCCTAGAAAAATAATATTTATGACGGAAAAGTTATAAGCAGGAAGATATTCACAATAGCAAAAGTTTGAAAACATTGAAACTATCCAAAATTGGGAAAATGAATAATTAAATGTTGACATACACACTGTGAAATATTATTACAACTACTAAAAGTGATAATATAAAGTTAATAAATCATAACAATGTCTTTATGCTATTATTATTCTAAGTGAAATGTCCAGATGAATAAAGATTAGGAAAGAATGCATAGAAACTTTCAGTTACTTTAATAGGAGTATTGTTTTAGGAATTTCTCCCCTTCAATTGTCCAAAGTTTCAGTAGTATTGCTATGGGGTGTTTATTATACAATACAAGATGCACAGTATAATTAACAATAATATATTTACATACACAGTGGCAAGCCATTATGTTGTTTAGAAATGTTTGGGATTTTTCTCTGTAGTATTTCTACACTCACACTATTTTAAAATAACATTAATTTGTCTTTTTTTTTAATCTCTAATAATACTTCTTGCCTTAAAGTCTAATTTGTCTCCTATGAATATAACCACTCCCCTCTTATAATTACTATTAGCATGATATTTTTTCCAGCCTTTAATTTCAACCTATTATTTGAGTCTAAGGCATATCGCTTTTAGATAACAAATACTACTTTTTATCCAATATGACAGTTTCTGCCTTTTGATTGGATTTAGATCATTCACATTTAATGTAGTTATATATTTTTTTCTGATGAAAAATCTGCTATCATTCTTATGTTTGTTTCTCTGTTAATGTGTTTGGGGGGTGCTTATAAGAATTTTGTGTTTATTATTGTTTTTAAGAAATTTGATTAAAATGTTCCTTGGTGCCATTATCTTCATATTTTTTTTTGGTGGTATTTTGGAATCTTTGAGCTCTTAGAGCTATGAGTTTATAATTTTCATCAAATATAAAATTGTTTTGACCATTATTTCAGCATTATTTCCTCCAAATTTTTTTGTTTCTCCCCTCCTCTTTTTGGGGGACTGGAATTATGTGTATAGTCATACCACAGCTCATTGAAGCTCTGTTTTTTTCCCCAGTACCTTTTATTTCTCTCTGCGATTCCTTTTGGCTAATTTCTATTGCTGTGTTCTTCAAGTTCACTTATCTTTTCTTCTGCAATATCTAATCTGCCATTAATCTTGTCCAGTGTATTTTTTTTTATTTTTGACATTGTAGTTTTCATTTTTAGAAGTTCATTTTGATTTCTTTTATAACTTCCATGTCTCTACTTAATACATTCAATCTTTCCGGTAGCTTCTTGATCATATAAGTGTTGCAATTGTTTTAACCTCCTTGCCTATTATTCTATCATCTGTGTCACATACGGTTTGGTTTTGATTAATTGATTTTTTTCCGTATTATCGATCACATTGGTTGCATGCTTGATCATTTTTGATTGGATGCCAGACATTGTGAATTCTTCGTTGGTGGCTAGGGAGTTTTTGTTTGCTTGTTTGTTGCTTGGTTTTGGTATTCCTGTAAATATTCTTGAGCTTTATTCTGGGACATTGTTAAAATATTTGGAAACAATTTGACCCTTTAGATCTTGCTTTTAAGCTTCGTTGCACTAGAACATAGCGGCGTTGATTCGGGGGGGTGAATATTTTCTTACCTTGAGACAAAATCCTTCGGAATACTGTAATCGAAGCTCAATGCTTTCTGAGGTTTTCCACTCTGGCTGGTGGGATTGTTCCTGCTAATCCTTTCAGGTGTTTTTCCCCTCAGTCTTGAGTATTTCATTACATGAATGTGCTGATCAGTATTTAGCTGAATATAAAATTTTCCCTCTGTATAGCTTTCTTCTCTCTGGTATTCTCCCTGAAAAATTTAGCTATGTCTTACTCCCCTGGATCCTAGGTCTGTCCCCTCAACTCAGGGAGATTGCCACGCTCTTGAATTCCCCCTTCTGTGTCCTGACTGAAGACTTTCTCTTGGCTGTAAGCTGGATCAGTTATAAGGTTTACCTTGTTTGTCTCCCATCTCTCAAGGGTCATTTTCCTTCATTGCCTCATGCCTGATGTCAAAAACAATTTTTAATATATTTTCTATGGTTTCTTGGTTGTTTTTTTGTGGGGTGGTAATCCATTTTGATGGGATGTAGACATTTCCATGTCTTGAACAAAATTTTACCGAGGTCCAAGCTTTAAGTTTGTTTGGCAATGTCGTTGCTTAAAATCTTGGTTGGTTTAACACTGAAAAAATGTAGCTTCTCATCTACTTGCTTGGTGCCATGTGCCAGTAACCACACCCTAAATCATTTTGAAGCCTAGTGTTCAGATCTGCTTTATATCTTTGCTTTCTTATCTGTACACTTGTCTTTCTCAACTTAATAGCAGCCACCTGGAGGCTTTCAGGCTTGAAGGTGAGAAACCGGAATGTGATCACTTTTCCAACAGGGAGGTTTAATGGGACATTCACCCTTACATTTTTTTTATTGTTGTTACTCTCTCACTCTTAGAGGTTGATAATAATCAGTTTTCCCAACCCGGTATGACCTTTCTCCTCTTTCTGTAATCCTTCTAATTTCTGCTTACAAATTGGCCATTAATGAGTTTATTACTTCCTTGTAATATTTTGACAAAAGCAATCAGCAACAGCCAATATTTGCTTCTAATTGTTGTCTTTTCTGATCTCTTCTGCTATGCATGTAGTCTGGCCTAAAGACCAAGTCACCACAAGTGAAGGTTCGACCTTTTTCTCTTTTCTCCTTTTCTTGGCCACTGAGTAACATTAATTTTCACGCTTCTTTCCTTTGATGTCAGTTTTCTCATTGGCTGCTTCACAAGGCATACATTTAAATTTTTTGATTTCAGCAATAACTTATTTCAAAATATTAATCTCTGGATTAGGATAATCAATGTAGCTGCCATAAGAGAAAAATGCCAAAATCACAAAGACTTTGGAAAATAAGTTTAATTTTCCTCATGCAAAGTTTAATGTGTATTGGCCAGTCTTCCTCAAAATTGTAGCTATGCCATCTGGAACGTGTGGCTTCCAAGTGTTCCAAGGCAGGGCATAAAGAAATGCAGAAAGCGCATCATTCCTTAACGACCTCATTTCACTCACAGTTCATTGGCCAGAATTTGTCACATGGCCCCAACCTAACTGCAAAGATAGTTGGGAAATGTTGAGAGAGACACAAGGAAAAAACTGGGAGAAACAAGGGAGACACAATGATTGACTCTGCCACACCACGCTGATAACTTCACATAGTGCTATTCGTGTTTTCTCTACAGCCACATCTTTCTGTGTATAAATGCATGTATTCATAGGTACCCGTATATGTATATCATCTTATCATCGTTTTATAAAAATGGAATCATATTTACTTTTCTCTTTTTTTCAAAAACGTCTACTGGAAATTTCTCCAAATTAACTGCCAGACCTCTAATTTATTCTGTTAAATGGCTTCATAATATTCCACAGTGTAATTTGTACTATCATTTGCTATTTTTATACTGAGATATATTTACTCTATCTTTGTCAGTCTATCAACTGTGTGTGTATATCCAATCATATAAAATCCATTTTTCAAAATCGATGGCTTTTTCCCACTGTGGGATAGAGACCCAGGAGTAGAATTTACTGGGTTAAAGTGCACATGTTTTGTTAATTTTCATATTTGCCAGATTGGTTTCCGTAAAGGCGGAAACCATTCGTATTTTCACCAGCAATATATAAGAACCCACGTCTCCACGAATCTGATAAAGACAGATATTTCAACACTTTTTAATTTTGTCAATTTAATGGGGAGTAAAGAAAATTAGGAAAACGCAAAGTAAAGTAAGAATATTTTCATATGTTGCATGACTGTTTGGTTGCCTCTTGGATCCCTTTGCTGCTGGAATTCACATCCCACTTTTGTCAGATAGTACGAGCTTTTTATTATCATAGTAAACATCTGATGATCTTCTGAAGTACAAATATTTTTCCCAAGTCAATTTTCTAACTGTATTGGATATATTTAAATATAAAATATTTAATGTTATATGTATTTTTTACATTCAAAATGTTGAATTTTTGTAGTGTCAAAACTTTTTATGGTACTGAATCTCTCTCGCCTCTGGATTGTACTTGTTGTATACTAGATTTTCTCGCCATAAATATTTCTTTACTTGTTTAAGGTTTAATGCATATGGAATTAACTCTTGTTTAGAGTTCAGTTTCATTTTTTTTTCAGATGGGTAGCTTTCTGTGTCAGCATTTTTTATTAAATAATCTATGATTTCTCCTCTTTTCACATCTAAAATCATGTGTTTTCTGGGATTCTCAATTCTTTTCTACCAATCTATTTGTTTCTTCCTATGCCTATAACCATATTCATTCAGTTTCAACTATTTACTGCTGTCTTCTGCTAGTAAGGCAAATCCCTATTCACTTTATCGAAATTCGTTTGGCTGTTCTCAGAAATATTTGCTTCTTTGTAAACTTTGACGTCTTTTTATTCATTTCCCCCAGACCTCTATGAGGATTAAAACTGAGATTACATCAAATTTAAACAAAAATTTGGGGCAAATTGACATTTTTATCGTATCGGATCTTATTATCAAAGAACGTGAAAAGACTTTATTTGTGAAGACTTAATTTTATATCTTTCAATCGATTTTATGATTTCTTCATATAGGTTCTGTTCCTTAAAAAATTTATCTCCAAGTATTTAATAGTTTCTTCTGTGTGATTTACTTGCTAGAGCCTACCTCTACAACAGTGTTCGATAATGACCGGGTCCGTACCGATCCCTGTGTTGTTCTTGGTTTTTATTGAAATTGCTTTAGTGTTTCACCATTTAGGATAACCTTAGCTCTTGGTTTTAGATAAATAAACTTTTCAAAAGTTAGGAGTTACTGCTGAATTTATTAAATGATATTTTAGCATCTAGTGATAGAATTATGTTGGTTTTTACCTTCAGAATTTTGATGATGGATTATCGTGATAATTAATGAAATATCCCTTTATCCCTGCAATGAACTGTACCTATAAAAAAATAATTGTTTATTCTGTTTATATAACACATGTTCTATTTGCTTGTATTTTATAAGGATTTTTTTTTGCATCATTATCTCTAGGCGATATAGGCTTTTACTTTTTCTCTTTTGCATTATTATTGTTAGATTTTAATATAAAAGCCATGCAGGCTTTGAAAAATAAGTTGGAGAAATTTTTTTTTCTTTTTCTATGGCCTGGAATAGTAAAACCAACATTGGAATTATCTATTTTTGTATTATCAGATAAAATTAGTTATGAATCCATCTGTTCCTGGTACTGTTTTTAATGGTAAATCGAATCATTTGAGAATCTCTTCTGTGGTAAATGATCCATTGCATTTTCCCTGTTTCATCTTAGGTAATTTTATTTTGCTAGGAAATTATTCTTTTTCAGCTTCTCCAGATTTGTTGTTAAAAGTTGTACGAACTACTCTTTTATAATACTTTTCATCTTTTATGAATCTTTTAAAATTCCTGATCGTTATCTATTTTTGCATTCTTCTCATGGACTGTTGGGCTCTCCTCAACCAATTATTTTTCATGATAAGCTCATTGTCTAGTTATTGGAATACCTCAAGTGCCCATAGGCTCTTGAACTGTGAAAGGTGAAGCAGCCTTTGCAAACAAGATGCTCACTCCTGTTGAGATGAAATGAAAACCTATCCAATTATTGCTTAGTGGGAAAGAAGAACCTGTGTTGCCACATCTCTTCATTTTTAAAAAGAAGTCATGAATCCAGAATTTTATGTAGTATCTTCCCATTTCAAAATATTGATGACTTGTTAAAAAACTTTTTAGTATATAATACTCCAGATTAGGACCTCTGGAGTAAATGGTACTCTAGATGAAGGATAGTCATCGCTAACTTTAGTTCTGCGTCCTGGAAGGAAACAACTGTGCTTTCTTTTTAGGCGAGCCTCTCAGAGACAGAGCCGTGTTCTCTACTTAGTTGTGTGTTCCCAAGGTTCCAGGTAGAGCATAAGATATACACAGGACATTCACTATATATTTATGGAATGAAGAAAGGCAACCCTTGGTACCACTGTCAGAGACTAAAGGATCGTTGGTCTGGCTTTTGTGAATATAAACAGTAATGCAGTAATGGAAGCTGTTCAAGTGGCATCGAAATGTGAGAGAGATGAGGCAGGATGTCATTTAAAAAATTCCCTGAAGTTGCTTTTAGTAGGGGTAGAATGTCCAATCCTGAATTTTCTACAAGACCGGAATATCTCCACTGTTCAACTTCTCTGTAGCAAAGAGTTAGCTGGAAAATGAATAATGCTTAATGAGAAAGATGAAGTTTTGTCTGAACCATGTGATTTTGAAGATTTTATAGTCTAAGAACTTCCTGAATGTAAGGTAGAGTCCGAGGATAAACTCGGAGACAATGGGTTTTCATTCTTTTCTATTTGCCATGCTTCTCGAAGAGACTTTTGTAGGGAAAGGGAAACAATGAAATCATTGTCCTATATTTTACAAACATGGAGAAGAAATGATTGTCTGAGATGAGACCTCAACATGATTTCAAAATTTGAGGGAGAAAGGCCAAAAACCCAGGTTTTGAATTGCGAACCCACTTAATCCTTGATTGGGCTCCAATGCTCTGTTCACATTGTCGCTTCCTGTATTAACCTGAGCCCTACTCCTAACTATGACTCACATGTGGTACTCATAGACAGCCTCAAGATGTGTGGGATTGATAGACGGTACCAGGCACGCTGCGTCACAGCTGTGGCAAAACGCCATGTCCCCTCAAGGGCATGGAGAGAGTGATTTCCCAGGTCAAAATATTAATATCTAGACTTTCAAGGCTGCTATTATTATTGTGAAAAAAAAAAAAGCAGCATTCTATTGAATCAATAGACAGTTCCTAGGCTTATCATTGAACGCATCTCATTTTACTCTCTAATTTTAAATTTCTTTGTTATTAAGTTTCTCTCTCAGAGTTTGAAACATGAGTTTCAAAACAGACTATTATTAACCTCAAAGAGGACCCAGTTATCCATGATAGAAATACAGAGTATTTATAATATGTCTCCTTTCAAAGAAAGTATTCGAGGTGTGCTACTCAGAGTTAACGAAAGAGATTCAATCAGCCCTTCTGTCTGGGAGTTCGAGAATCTAAGTGTGCCCAAGGAATGCCAAACATGGCAATTTTCTCCAGGACTGTCACATCGCCCTACTTCCAAGGGGATGTGACACCCAAAGAGTTCACAGCTGTGCTGTCATCACAAGTTTAAATTTGACACTGGCAATAGCATAACCGTGGAAAATAATTTTTTTAAAATTATCACAGCTGAGTTTTTAGATTACGTGAATTGTCATTAAGAAGTGAGCTCCATGGAGTTTGATAGACTATGGACATTAAAGACTACACAGTTCTTTACTTTATTACAGAATCAGCTGTGTCAAATACTGTGCTAGGCCTTTCACATCCATTATGTCACTTAGCCTCTTAATAGCCCCATTAACTAAGGACTATTATCCTTACTCTACACATGAGCAACTGAGGGTTTGAAGAGGTTAAATACCTCCCCCAAGATCACACAGCTGGTAAGTGACAGGACGAGGAAGCTGACCCCTGCCTGATTCTGAAGCATGTGCTCTTTCCATTACTGGTGGAATGACTGGAATTCAGATTAAGTTCCACTTGGCCTGGATTAAAGACCTGCTCTGTGGCATCCCTCAGGAGTGGAGTAAAGTAAAGGCTAATGAAAACAGCTGATTCACCTCCGAACTAAGCAGCACACATCACAGTAGTAAGAGACAGGGTCTCACCCTTGGAATGAAAATCACGATGGGACTGAAAGTTCTCTTCTAAGCCATTCCCTCTCATGGATGCCATGATGTCTGAAAGTCTGCTATGAGCGTTCCTTCCTTATACTCTCTTTTCAAAAAATGATATCTCTGGAAGACAGGAAAGGTTTATACATGAAATAAATTCATGCTCAGGTGTTTTACGACTGTGCAAATACACCTTGTGAGTAGTGAAAAAAGGCCAGTCAACACATTTTTGGTGCATAGAAGACAGGCTGAAAAGAAGAATGGAGATTCAGAAATAAGAAAACACTTGATCTCATCTCCTGCTTCGGTCAAATCTTAGACACAGTAGTTTGGAAAAAAAAGGAGAAAATAAGGTTCTGGTATATTTTTCTCTAAGTAATCTAGAAGCTTAAAATGGGTCTGTAAATGGGTCTGTAATTTGTAGCCATGTTCTTGATTTAAAGAAAGCCTAAAGATAACCACAATTTTTAATTCTATTCTTGTGTTATTCTATTCTAGTCACTGACGATTTGTATCATTTTAAAGATCAAACATTAGCATCAAAGTCTTTTCTGAATTATTTGATTTTGTAATTTTCCTAATCCTACACATAAAAGGTAAATTTAGGAAGAGATTTCTTTCCCCTTATCCTGGTGAATTTGACCTTTGAACTATCATTAAGTTTGAAGCCCAAATTACGGATTTGCCTAAGCCTGGTAGTAGACAGCAAACTGTGCAAAACCATAGGGGAAAAAAAACTCAGTGACTTATTCTGCCTCGCTGACTTCCCTGCTCTGCCGAATACTGGAAAGTATAATGTAACTGAATATAGAATGTCCCACAGACTGTCAGGGTTAAAAGACGAGAGCCAAATTCCAAGCACTGCCAGAGTTGGCAAAACACAAAGTTCCATCTCAAAATAACTTTTTTTGCAGCTCCTAAAAATTGACTCCACTTTTCAGGAAGCGCTGCCGAGGCCTGTCACCATGACACAGGCCTGTGGCGTCGGCGGCCATCTTGTGCGATGAAAGACAAAGTGTCTGGCTCTGAGCCAAAAAAAGCCAAAGTGATCAATATTGCATTTTGAAAGCACCAATGGACCCTTTGTCCCAGGACTAACGCTTCTGGGAGATGTGCCAGAAGATTCACGTGTGCACATGTGTGCACACACAGTAACGTGATAATCCAGGAAATCCAGTCATATGGGAAGATCAAAAGCACGGCAGGATATTCCTGTGACTCTGGCACTGGTCAGCAATACTTCACTGTCCACATCCAAATATGAAGGCAGCTTAAAGAGTCTACAGATGGAAGATAAACAGAAACTTGAAAGAATGTACCAAGGCAGCTGATTTTTCTCCCGTTGCCCTTCCACCTACCAGGAGCAGCCCTGGTTGCCTTGTCAATCACTGCCCCGCACCACTTTGAAGTATGACTCTGGCCCCCGAACCCTACAGAGTGGATGCCAGCCTGGCCTGATCTCACCTCTTTAAGCCTCCTGCCCTCCAGTGTGCTCACAAGTGTTTGGAACATATATTGGGGATGGAGGGGAATATGATCCCAGACCCGGGTCCAGACAGCTACTAAGACGTGTCATGTGTCTGGCACCGAACACCATCAAGTCGCCAATTTAAAACCAACTCAATGACCTCAGTTTTCTTGGGAAAGAAAAAAGAAAGCCCACGTGGTTGATGAGAGGACAATGAAAAGATATCTTGCACACACACACACAAATTATTTGTCTGAAAATCGAGGTCATATTTGGGTTGAAAAATACACAGTTAGTGGATCGTATTAACAGAAGGGACTAATGAGGCACTCTTGCTACTGTTGTCCTTACAAATAAATGTCAAGGACACATTGACCCAGCGAGGAGATGAATATTCAATTTAGAACATTTTCCTACATTTAATATCTGCCTCTCCCATCATGTTTGCAGTTTTCAGTCTTTGCTATGAATAGCTTCTCATC
>NW_011888975.1:1758472-1761065 GCF_000151845.1 Pteropus vampyrus | reverse complement strand
CATCTCCCTCAGCCAGATCCGAACAAGTGGCTTTCCCCAGCTGTCCCACAAAGAGGAATTAAATGTTAATTTTCATATAGTTTGTTTCTTTCTAATATCGAAAAAAATTGATTATTAAATATTTCAAACAGTACATAGAAAATGGTATACTATCACCAGTTATGTTTCGCAAATCTTAGCATCTTGTCATGTTTGCTTTAGGTCTAATATTTTATAAGAAAGAAGTAGACGCATTTGAAGCCTGCAGTGGACACCCCTTTCCACCCCCTCATCCCTAGATTTCAACTTCCTGTCCTTTCTCCTCAGCAGTAGCCTGAAATTGGTGCGTATCTTTTGCTGTTGTTTTCATACTTTATTATGTAGAGATGTATCAGAAATCATTATGTGTTATCGTTTGCACATTTTCAAATTTACCCAAATGGTATAATGTTGTTCGCATTCTTTTCTACTGGTTTTTACCCTTCCACATTGTTTTTAGCATTTATCCAAATTGGTATATGTGTCTAGTTTAATCATTATAACCACTAAAATTGGTCTACTTGTGTGTGTATATTTAATAATAGTTCACTTTATTATTTTTCATTTTTATTTTATATTTTATTTTGATGTTTTATTTTATATTTCTGTGATTATAGTGAGATTGATTTTCTTTTCTGTGATTTTCCTATTTATATCTCTTGCCCATTTTTCCATTGGGCTGATTTCTGAAGTTAATTTGTAGGAGTTCTTATTCTGATTACCAATTCTTTGACAATTATATGTCTTGCAAATAACTCTTCTCTACTATGCCTCTTTCTTTCGTTCTTTCTATGTAGTTTGCTGTACGTAATGTCACGCCACACCCACCTCTTTTCTTCAAGACAGCGCCGTCCACCGTACACAGTTAATGACCCCAAAGAAATTGTACAGCAATTTCATTTTGCTTTTGTGTCAACCCCAGATACAACTTGCTTCTGATCCCTGGTTCCATTTCCTTTCTTTGGCTCCAGATCTGATCTTCTTATATGACATTTGAACCTAGATGCTTTGACAGTCTGTGCTCCTCGAAAGTGTTGTCCAGCACTCCCCCTTGTCATCTCTGTTATTTTCCTCCTTCCGTAGATTTCCTGATTCTTATTTGACCCATGTACCATGTTTTCATGATCGTGATAAGCTAGATCCTTTGGTCTAGCATCAAGCTTCCTATCAAATGCTAGATTCTTACCAACTGATTTGTTTTCTTCAGACGTACATCACCATCTTGAATCATCTTGTCCATATATTCCTTTGCTTCTTACTGTTTCTCTACGCTCCACCCTACTACCACCATGTAAGCTTCACGAGGTCAAGGACTTTGCTTTTTCTCCACAGCATTATCAGGATTTTTGGAATGAATGAATCCAGGTGTTCTTTGAACAACCTCCGAATGTTGGAAACCTAATTCTAGCACAAGGATCTCTTCACTGTGAGAACCTGGCAAGTCTCCTGGAGGTAAACCCACACAAGTACGAGGGCTCCCCTAAGACTGGCCCCCCAGGGAACACAACTGAAAGAACCATATGCCTCAGACTTTACTTAAGAAGAAATCTCTAAGGAAACCCAAAGACAACAGGAGAGACAAACACAAGGATGATAGAGGAAATTTAAGCCTCTGACACCTACGCTACAGCAAACAGTAAATTCAGCCTAATTCCTACTAAGATAAACATAAAACCTCACGCAAAAGGCCTGCTCGCCTCCGTTCCCTTTACCCAGTGCATCATGTCAGCTTTCAATAAAAAAATTTTTAAGGCTTACCAAAAGACAACACAGTTGGAAGAGAGAGCAAGCATCACAATCAGAGTCAGATATTGCAAGGATGTTGAAATCATTAGATTGAAAATTTTAAACAACTGTGATTAATACGCTAACAGCTTTAGCAGAAAAGGTGGACAACATGTTAAGAGCAGATGGATGATACCAGCGGGGAGATGGGCGTACTAAGAAAGAATCAAAAGGAAGTGCTAGAAACCAAAAACACTGTGTGAGGAATGCAGAATGCCTTTGATGGGCTCTTTAATAGACGACACAACCACAGAAAAGAATCAGCGAGCTTGAAGAAACGTCAATAGAAACTTCTAAAACTGAAATGCAAAGAGAAAGAAAAAAGAACGAGAAAGACAACAGAATATCTTAGATCCACAGGACGACTACAAAAGATATAATATATGATAATGGGAATACCAGGATGGAAATAAAGAGAAAGGAACAGAAGAAACAGCTGAAGCATGAATGACTGAGAATTTTCGAAAGTTGTTGATAGACATCAAACACAGATTGAGAAAGCTCAGAGAATGCCAAGCAGGATAAAAACCAAAAATCTACATCAAAGCATATAATATCAAACGGTAGGAAATCAAAGACAAGGAGAAAATCTTGAAAGACACCAGAGAGAAAAAAATCACCTTACCTACTGAGAAGCAAGGATAGAAATTGCATCAGACTCCTCTTCAGAAGCCACGTGAGCAAGAAGGAGCACAAGCGGGTATTTAATGTGTTGAAAGAGAACATCTCTGAACCTAGAATGCTTCATCCAGTGAAATCATCCTTCAAAAGGTTTGACCCCTTTGGCTCC
>NW_011888975.1:1735816-1758422 GCF_000151845.1 Pteropus vampyrus | reverse complement strand
GAATGACTGAGAATTTTCGAAAGTTGTTGATAGACATCAAACACAGATTGAGAAAGCTCAGAGAATGCCAAGCAGGATAAAAACCAAAAATCTACATCAAAGCATATAATATCAAACGGTAGGAAATCAAAGACAAGGAGAAAATCTTGAAAGACACCAGAGAGAAAAAAATCACCTTACCTACTGAGAAGCAAGGATAGAAATTGCATCAGACTCCTCTTCAGAAGCCACGTGAGCAAGAAGGAGCACAAGCGGGTATTTAATGTGTTGAAAGAGAACATCTCTGAACCTAGAATGCTTCATCCAGTGAAATCATCCTTCAAAAGGTTTGACCCCTTTGGCTCCTTGGAATTTAAGATGTTTAGAACGAGGCTCTCAGTTCAACGCATTCCATCGAGCAGTGACTCCTCACTTCGTGGATCCTCCAGTGTGAGAGTAGGGATAATGATACTGATGTGAAGCAGGCATACAGGGCGGGGACACCCATCAGGTGTGTCCTTTAAAGCAGTGCTATAGCGTAGCTAAGACAGCACTCGGACTTGTACCTATGACAGGACTGATAGGCTGCTTATAAATTATTAATATAAAAACTCAGAGAACTTATTATACACCCAGAAGAAACAAACACTGTGCACCTGCTTCTGTAGCCCTGATGTAAGTGAAGGAAGAACTGTGATTTAGACTGTTTTGTGGTTTCTTTGGCCTCTATCTGCCCCAAAGAAAACAAATACACACAGCTGTTAGAGCACTTGCTTTCTGCTCCAGAAGAGGATAAATGTGGAATAGAAATCTTGGGTGCCTGCAGACATTGCCTAATAACTAAAGAGTGACAAACACAGCAGGTCTGTCCTGGTTCCCAGTGAGGAGGCAGTAATTCATTATAAAAGCATTTCTGCACCTGCAACGATGGCTGCTTTATGCTCGTCTGTGCACCAGAGGCTGTCTGCATAACTGTGTGAGTATGAAGCCGAGGAAGTAACATCACTTCTGTGGGCCGGAGGTGGAAAGCACAACGATGATCCCAAAACCAAAAGAGAAAGACATCCAGTCCCTCCGGAATAAGGCTGCTTTTCGGAGGCTTGGTCCCATCAAGGCCAGGGGTGCCTTCAGTTCAGAGGTGCTGAGCAGATTGTTAGCGCAGTTCTTTAAAATGAAATATAAACCAACGATTTGGGGATTCCGGACAGTGCCCAGTTTAAATCCTTTTAAAGGGCCACGCGGCTGTGATACAGTCAGTGCTTGGCTAAGGTTGGTCGATGAATTTAACCTTTCCTTCGACTGCCATTTCTTGTAGTTGTTGCTGGTTTTTGTCAAGGGCCATGCGATAGAGACGTGAGTGTTATTTTAACAAATATTATTGATTACAGAGAGATGGAGTGTCCTTCAAAGTTTTCTCTGGAAAGCTCTTTTCTTCCTACTACGAATTAATCCTGTCGTGATTTTTAATACGAATCATTTGGAATAAAATGAAGATTTAAGTCACAAATGCTATGAAGCATTTCAGAGAAACTCATTTTTTCATTCATCCAGCCAGCTCTGATTGATTGCTGATGGCCAACTCTGTGTTGTGCTAAACACCAGGGGAATAGAAATCGGTCAGGACCAATCCCTGCCCAACAGGAGCTTCCACTCTCTAGGAGCTTGCGGATGTGTGAACTGATAAAAGCAATAGAATGTGATAGATCCGATGATAAGAGGATGAGCTGTGGTTCTGCAGGACCCGAAGATGAGAGGGGTCAACTGGACCAGGCTTCCCAGTGAAAGCAGTGCTCGAGCTGAGCCGTGAGATGTGACAAGATACCAGACTTTCTGAAGGAGGATGACTTCCAGAGAGAGGAGACTGAACATGCAAACTTAGAGGCCGAAATAGCTTGATGCATTCAGAGAGCTGAAACTAGTTCCATTCAGAATAAGGGTTCATTTATGTATTCATTTATTAAACAAATTCCTTAAAATAAGGAACAAGACGTATTCAGTCCATGCTTGCATGAAGATACTTTATAGTGATGGAGGCAGATTTTTTTAAGAACTATGTAAAGAAATATATAAGTGCTTATTAAAAAAAAAAAAAAGTGAGGGCTCAGATAGAAAGTAGAAAAAGGGAAGCGAAGGACAGAAATATTCTTTAAAGGCCAGGAAGTGCTCTTTGTGAGAGGTGACTCTGAAACTGAAGAATGAGCAAAAGATCATCCTAAGCAAATTTGGTGGGATGATCATTATAGACAAGTGGGCGGCAGAGGAAGGTTAATGCGGTTGATGGGAGGAAGCGCACACCGTCACTATGCAAAGGTGCTTAACCTCCCTCGTAGGCAGTAAGGAACCACTGGATAATGTTCAGAGACAAATATGATCATGTCTGCATTTCAAGAAATCCGCCTTCTTGGCAGAGTCGAGAGGTGTTGGCCACAAAGTAACTTGTTAGGAAATTGCTTCAGTGGTCCTGTCCATCTGTGGAGAAAAGGTTGATGCAAGTGATTTTAAAAAAAGAAAACTGGCAGGATTTAATTTCTTAAAGCTATAGAATGATTTCTTTTTATTGTCTTTATTTGACTTTTATTTATTGTTTATAACACAAGAAATGCATGTAATTTGGGAAGAAATAAACAACAACCAAACGACAAATAAGACAAAATCACTAAAAAGCCCAACACTTAAAGATGACTGCTTAATATTTTGCATGCATTCTTCTAGTCTCATATCTATGCAAATATGTAGTTTATAAATATTTTGCCTAATTTTTCACATAATACTTACACTGTGACATCGTGATTTTGATAGCTGCATAGTATTTAATTATGTTTATAATTTATTTAATTATTATTGTATTATTTAGGTTTTTCCCACACTTTTGCATTATAAAAAAATGTTGCTGTGAATATTCTTATATGTGGATCATGGTGCTCCTATTTGATTATGTTTTAGGAATATATTCCCAAGAGCTGAATTGTTACGTCAAAGCACACAATTTTTTTTTAGTGCTTTCGATACAATCTGCCAGAATACCCTTTAGAAAAGTAAATTCTTCTTGTACCTTTGTTCTTCTAGCTGAGCTCTAAAATTAATTTAGGAAAGTGCAAAAAAAATAAATAAAGTGTTTATTTATTTTAATTTAGGGCTAATTATTTTAATTTAGGGCTAATTAATTTAATTTAGGGCTGATTAATTTAGGGCTAATTGACATTTTTAACAGATTGACTATTTTCATCTGGGTATGTGCTGTGTCTACTTCAAAGCAAGTCTGTAATTTCGTTCAGTAGTGCTTTGTAGTTCGCCTTTCTGTAAGCCGTACTTATTTCTTTTTCATTTTATCCTTAGGTATTTGACATTCCATTACCATTATGATTAGAGTATTTTATTTAACATTATATATTCTGAGGATATTTGAATACAGGAAAGCTGCGGCGCCTTTAATATTTAATTTGTAATTGGCTACATTATTGAACTCATTCATTTTAAAGGCTTTTATTCTGTTGATTTTCTCAGGCTATTCAGGTGGACAATTGTATCATTTTATAGCATTTGATAAATTTGCTTTCTCTTGCTAATGTTATTAAACCATTACATAGTCTTCTTACTTAATTGTGTTGCTGGCATTTCCTGAACAGTCTTACACAATCTTTGTGATCACAGTCTCCATTCGCTCTTGCTGACTTTAATGGGAATTTCTGGAGGGTTACATCATGAGGCATGGGATTGTTCAGTTATTTTAAACTATGCATATTACATGTTAAAAAGTCATTCTCTAATCCTGTTTTTAAAAGTTTTATCAAGAATAAGTTCTGAATTTCATTAAAGCTTCGTCAGTATCTCTTCTGATGCTTCTGCTTTGATGAATAATGGTGATACATACCCTAGTTTGAAGCATACATTTCTTTCTCGAATAAATCCTATTTTGACATTGTCTTCTAATAAATATTTTAAGTTGTTTTGTTAGTATTTTCCTCAGGAAATTGGTGAGTCTTTTGGTTTTTGTGCTTTCTCTATAAGGTTTTGGTATTGGGATGGTTTTAGCTGTACATATATATAAAGAAATTGAAAACATTCCCTTTTTCTCTGTGTTCTGGAACAGTACAACATGTTACATAACATTTTAAACTATGCATATTACATAACATGTAATATGCATAGTTTAAAATAACTGAACAATCCCATGCCTCATGATGTAGCCTAGAATGATCTGTTCCCTAAATGCATGAATGCATGTACTCATAAAATTACTTGGCTCCAGTTTCTTTTGAAGAGACAATTATTAAATTTCTTTGAATTTTCTTCCATGAATTTTGATCTAGTAAATATTTCTACTCTTTTTAGGATCAAAACTATAGCTTTGCTCTGAATACAGCTTTGGTCGCCTCTCCAGGCTGAGATCTATATAAAATATTATATATTATTAACACATATTATATGTAATGTTATATATTGTATATATTACCTATTGGGCATGTATAATGTGTTCTTTAAATGTACCTACTATTAGTACTAATTTATTAAATAGTGCATTTATTATTCTTTACTTTTCCTTCTTTTTTGGCAAAAAAAATAAAACATTATGAAGTTGAAGTTATCTTTGTTTCTTGTTCCATGACTATTCCTTTCCTTCCTTCCCTAAGGCAGCCACTATCATAAATTTGAGGGGAATCTGTCGATTTTACAGTTCTAAATCTTACAAAACTACAAATTCACGAACAACATACAGTATTGCTTTGTATGTTTTTTTTAAGTACATACACGCTACCATACTGATGTATATACTTCTGCATCTTTCATATGCAATGTATTTTCGAAAACTATGCAGATGAACATATAGATTGATCGATATATTTATACATATTGATATGGAGAGACCATTTGTGTTTAGCTGCTGCATGGTATTCTATAATGTGACTAAACCAGTTTATTGAATCCCTTCCTTTAGTAATATATCCATCCTTTTCATTTTTCAGCCTTTAGGTATAATTTACTTTTTAAAAATGGAGATATAATTGACATATAACAGTGCATCAGTTTTGGGTGTACGACATAATGATTCGATATATGTATATATTGTGAAATGATCCTTCATCACATCTATCACTGCTCCTTGATTATCATATTTTTCTTGTGATGAGAACTTTTCAGATCTTCTCTCATAGCAACTTTCAAATGCAAAATACAGTATTGTTAATTACAGTCACCATGCTGTCCATACATCCCTAGGACTTTCTTTTTTCTATTTACATAAAGTAATATACTTTATGTGTGTCTCTCGTTGTATCCTGTCACTGGATTTTTCCGTTAAACATCGTTTGGCCAGTTCCGACTTTTAATAGATGTCTCTGATCTGTTTGTAATATTGCGAGTACCGATATTCTTGGTTTTGTGTTTTCTATTTACCATGCTTCTCTATATTTTTTTTGTTTTTTGCTTTCCATTGACTTTATTGAACTTTCTTAATTCTTTATTTTTCCCTAGTGGCTTTGAAATTGCACATTATATTTATATTAATGAGTGGTTAACCTCTAATTTGTGACATATAAACTTAATTTAACTTGATGTAGCAAAGCCTAAAATTAATCATTATCTATATCTCCCATCAAAACAATGCAAAAACTTTAAAATGATTTAACTCCACAGTCTTATTTTTTTATGCCATTTTTGTCTAGATTTTGGTCAAGCTTGATTTTTAATTATACCAGTTTAGTAATTATTTTTATAGTTACTCATTTAAAAAAATCACAAACATTAAAAATGAACAAACCAACTTGAAGAAAAACCACTGGATGCATAAATGGGAAAGTTTTTTAACTTAGCAAAGATAACAAAACAATTTGAAATAGATATAAATCTATTCACTATATTAAAAATAAAGAGGTGATAAAAATCATTAGGCAAGAACAAGAGAGAGTGAAAAAGAATCACTCAACTTAGATAATGAGTGAAATAAAATAACTCAGTAGATGAGTTGATCAATAGACCAGATTCTGATGCAGAGAGAATAAATTGGAAAATACATCTGAGGAAGCCATTCAAAACACAACACAGAGATATATAGAGACAGAATATATGATGGAGAAGTTAGAAAACATGAAGGATGCAATCACCGATTCAATAGAGATTTGAAAGAATTTCCAGAAAGAGGTCACGGAGAGAATAGAGGAAGACAATGATGGTAGGAACAGTAACTAAGAATTTTTCAGAATTAAAAAGAAAAAAAAACATGAAAAGGAACATATAAAATTTTCAGTAGGTATATAAAACAAACTCATATTTATTCAAATAAATAGTGAAATCAAGAAAACTTAAGGCCAAGAAGATTTTTTGTTTAAAAAATCCAGAGGAAAACTCCTGACTCAAGGGATTCCTTTTCCTTGACTTTGGGTTTGCTTACTCAGCCTGCCATGTTTAATGGAAGTCTACATTATTTTCTAAATATTTTATAATTCTAGCTTTAGTTATACTTAGGTTCATATATTTTTTTAATTTAATTTTTTTTCCATTAGTTGCAGTTTATTTTCATACTTATTTAAAGGTAATTTCTAACTTTATTGTTTAATTGTCAGAAAAGACCTATTTTATTTCTGCTTTTCTGTGGCTTTCTTTTTGGCATAAGCTATAGTAATAAATGGCACCTGATTGTAATAACCACAACCAATTCAACTCCTTTTTGTTCAACCAATCACAGAAGCCAGTAGAATATTCTTTGACTAATACTTGTCTATCTTCTGTTAACAGAATGTTACACACTCATTAGCAAGTTAGTTCACTCCTGCCTGAGATACGGAGGTAACTAAACTCAAATGATATAAGATCGTAGATCTTATTTATGGTACTTGGATTCCCTCTCCCCAGCCTCTCAGACCTGAAAACAGTCCCTGATATACTCACATGCTATCACAGAGGATGCTGGGGGCCAGGGGATGGGGAGGGAAGCAAGCTGAAAGACTGAGCATCAACATCCCCAAAGAGACAGAGTTACCTGTGAGAGACTATTCGATCCCCAGGAGTCTAAGATGCCATTAATTATTGAATTGAAACTTTTTTTTTGGCCCTGCTGGATGAAGGGCTAGGGGAATAGATCGGTTTTAGAAATCAAAGAAATTACTTTTTTTAATTTGAAAAATATAGTGTTTAATCATCAACTCTGCCACACAAATAATTTTCTACATATCAATTTGTTTATCTCTCCTCTTAGACTGTGAACATACTATAGGCGTAACTTTGTTTTTTTTTTTTAATCCTCAGGGTCAGTAGGCACTGAACACATGCTGAGTGAGAAAGTAAGTGAATGAATGAGCATCTAATGCAGAAAAGTCTGAGAGATTGTTTTAAAAATAGACATTCTACTGATTAGTATTTGAAATAACAGATATGAAAAATGTGATGAAGACAGACATCTTGTTGAGAAGTACAGTTCTGAGCGAAGAGGTGAATAGTTAGAATCTGCAAATATACAAAATCAAGCCTTACAAGGGTCATTGTGTTGAATTCTGTTTGACCTTTAATCTCAAGTACTATTAAAAGCAATATTAGTAGAAAAAAAATGCTGGAATCTTCATTTCATGTGCTGCCTGACTCACTATTTATATTTTTTATTTGATCTTCAATAAAGCTTCCTTTGTTCTCAGGAGTCATGGGTTCAAGGTTTCTATGAGTCCTCTTGCTGTAGCAGGGTTCGGTTGCTCAAATTCTTCTTTAACCTGTGTAAGTACAGATTCATTTTTCAATTGAGGCTGTTATCTCCACAAAGAACATATTTCATCAACACAATCCAAGGGCAGAATCGTGATAACAAGTCTTCCCTGTGGTCTGAGGACAGGATTCTGGCTCCTGGCAGCTGAGGAACAAGCTGATGACAACATGTATCCCAATGTGACATGGCAAAGGATTCTTATTACAAACAAGAACCTGGCATCTTTCCAAAAAAGGGGTGGCTAGAAAGGTAAAAAGAAGAAATAATTATAAGTACCCTCTGATTTATAGGATATCTAAGCAGACATTTGAATATTCTTTCTTTTCCGTTGTTCTACCAAGAACAAATAGTAAGTATGGATGTACAATTTTTCCTCTTTGCTCCATCTCCAAGAGAAGAAAGCAAAGACAGGGTCGAAAACATTTAATGGTAAATCCTATTTGAGGATATAGACCCTTTGGTGAGAAGAGCAAAGGGATCGATGTTCTCTTCTTCCTCATGGTATTTCTAGGTGTTTTTTTGTTTGTTTGTTTGTTTTGCAGCTTTATTGAAATATAATAGACCATTAGTTGCTCATATATACATTGTACAATTCAATGAGTTTTTCCCACTATAGTTGGCATACATTAATATATTAGTGTCAGTTGTACAGCATAGTGATTAGAAATCTGTATAACTCACAAAGTGATCACTCCACTAAATCTAGTACCCCACTTCTCCTTACATTTTTATTACATTATTAACTATTTTCTTTATGCTACACTTTATATCTCCCTGTCTATTTTGTAACTATCCATCTGTACTTCTTAATCCCTTTGCCCTTTTTGCCATCCTCCATGACCCCCTTCCCATCTGGTAGCCTTCCAAATATTCGCTGTACCTAGATGTTTATTTCCATTTTTGTTGTTGTTGTTGTTTACTTTGTTTTTTAGATTCCACATGTATGTGAGATCGTGCGATATTTGTCTTTCTCTATCTGACTTATTTCATTCAGTGCAATACTCTCTATATCCATCAAGGCAGTATCTTTTTCCATCCCCTTCCTTTTAATCTCTGTGCGTGTCTTTTAATCCAAAGTGAGTAGGCAGCAGATGAAGGGGTCTTGTTTTCTTATCCATTGAGCCACGCTATCTTTTGGTTGGAGCACTCAATTCTTTTCTTTTTGAGGTACTTGTTGATAGGAATGTAGTTATTACCATTCTTTATTCATGTTTTTGATACATGTTTTTTCTTCTTAAAGAATTCCCTCAAACATTTCCTGTAATACTGGCTTGGTGTTGATAAATTCCCACAGGTTACTTTTGTCTGGGAAGATCTTTATCTGTCCTTCGACTCTAAATGATAGCTTTGCTGGATAAAGTATTCTTGGTGGTAGATCCTGGGTTTTCATCATGTCGAATATTTTTTTGCCAAGCCCTTCTGTCCTGAATAGTTTCTTTTGAGAAATCAGCTGCCAGTCATGGGTGCTCCCTTGTAGGTAACTAACTGCTTTTATCTTGCTGCTTTTAAGATTCTCTCTTTGTATTTAACCTTTGGCATTTTAATTATGATGTGTCTTGGTGTGGGCCTCTTTGGGTTCCTCTTTCTTGGGACTCTCTGAGCTTCCTGGGGTTGTATGTCTATTTCCTTCACCAGGTTAGGGAAGTTTTCCATCATTATTTCTTCAAATAGCTCTTCAACTTCTTGTTTTCCTTCAGGTACCCCTATGACACAGATATTTTTATATTTAATTGTGTCCCATAGGCTCTTTAAATTATTATTATAGTCTTGGCCTTTTTCATGCCGTTCTGATTGAATGTCCTTGGCTTCCCCATCCTTTATATCAGTGGTTCGATCTTCTTCTTTGTCCACTCTGTTTATTCCCTCTAATATACTCTTCATCTCAAATAATGTGTTCTTCATTTCTGACTGGTTCCCTTTTATAATTCCCATTTCCATGTTTATGTTTTTTTTTATCTCTTTGTTAAAGTTCTCACTGAGTTCCTCTACTCTTCTCCCAAGTTCATGAGCATCTTTATAACCAGTGTTTTGAACTCTGCATCTGCTGGATTCCTTGACTCCATTATTCTGGATCTCTGTTCTGTTCTCTCATATGGTTTCTGCTTCTTTGCCTTCCCATTTTGGCTGCCTTTCTATGTCTGTTTCTATATACTACACAAAGCTCCTAAGTCTCCTGGTGTTATTAGCAGGGCTTTGTGTAGTGGGTGTCCAGTGGCACAGTCCTGGGAGGGGTTCAGCTGCAGGCCAAGTTTAGTCCCACCCTGTGCCCCTCCAGGGCTACCTGTTAAGATTCTGCAAGCAATCCGCAGAAGCTGTGCTTATAGTTGCCTCAAGAGGCCACACCAGAAACCAAGGCCAGCTGCCACCAGTGTGAGTCTTGGTGCTGCTCAACAAGGAGCACCTGACTCGCGGAGGACACACCTGGATGTGGCTTGAGTGGGGCTGTGAGTTAGGGGAGGCGGAGTTTCAGGGGATCCTCTGGGAAGAGCGACCTCTGTTATCCAGTTTGATGACGTCTCAGCTATGAGGGAGCTGAGTCCACACGCTGGGATTGGAGAGAACCCAACAGAGGAACAATGGATACCACTGGCACTTGTGCCCAGTAGAGAGCCTCGCCTCCGGCCTTCACTCCAACAACTCAGTGTTCCCCTGTAAGTCCTTGGCGCACCCCCGCACAGCCCACCCGGTGCTGGTGCTCAGAGAGAGCAGGTCTGTCACCACAAAAGTCCTCTCATGACATGGCCCCCTTTAAGAGGTGCCTGCAGCTGCCATGGCCTCTGTCCCATTCAGCCGCTAGAGACTGGGCAGCCTCATGTCTTCACACCCTCCTACCTTCTACCATTGTAGGGTGATTAATTATTTCTCTCCCTAGTTGTAGTGCTTCTGTTCTTCTAGATCCCAGGTGACTTTCTTGCTGTTTGCTCCGTGTTTCTGTCACAACTTTGATTTGGTCATAAGAGGGATGAACAAAGCCTCTATCATCTATGCCATTTTTTCCTGTCTCTCAGTATTTCTAGTTTTTAAATTGCCAGTATAGTGTAGGGTGACTCAAGAAGGTCAAGTGAAGGTAAAGTAGAGGCTAAGAGAAGGGACCAAATTCTCGGGGCTAAATTTATGCTAAATCTTACATTTATGGTTTTAGACCATTGAACTGGTGTTTCTTTAAATCACTGATGCATGCCAGCAGTCATTGAGCATGGTAGTTAAGAGCACGTGCTTGGTGGTCAGAGAGAATCTGGTTCTAATCATCACCAAGTGACCCCCTTGGGGAAATTACTTACCCTCGTTTTCTTTATCTGTAAAAAGGGATAGTAAAACCTACTTTCTGGGATTATTGTGAAGATTAAATGAGATAATGGGTATAAAACACTTAGCACAGTATTAGGCACATTCATCAAATGATAACAATTATTACTATTATTATAGGTCAAATGTTTGAAACTTTACTGAGATCTTTATTTCTTCTTATAGCTTTGGGTCACTGTCCCATTCCCGTTCGTTTCGCTCTGCAGGCTTTCTTTGAACATTTCTGGAAGGGCAGTTCTTGTCGTAACACACTCCCTCGGCTTTTATTTACCTGGGAATGTCTTAATTTTCTTCTCACTCTTAAAGGACAGTTTTACTGAATCTAGGATTCTTAGTGACAGTTTTTTTGTTGTTATTGTTTTTTTTAACCTTTGACCACTTGGAATATATTGATCCAGAGGCAGTGGGTCAATATATTCCAAGTGGTCAAAGGTTAAAAAAAACAATAACAGAAAACTACTTATCATCTTATTGAGGATTGCTTACAAGCGATGAGTCTTCTCTCTTGATGCTTTCAAGATTCTCTGTCTTAGGCTTTTGAAAGTTTGGTTATAAGGTTGTAGGTCTCTGAGCTTGTCTTGGAGTTTGTTGACTGTCTTCGATGTTTATATTCATGTCTTTCATCAAATTTAAGACATTTTCTGTCCTTCTTTCTTCAAATAGTCTCTCTGCCCCTTTCTCTTTGCTTTCTTCTGGGACACTAACAATGTATAGATGGTCTGCTTGATAGTGTCCCACAGGTCACTTTGGATCTGTTCATTTTTGCATTCTGTTCCTCACACTTGATAATTTCCATTGTCCTGTATTCAAGTTTGCTGATTCTTTCTTCTGCCTGCTCAAATCTGCCTTCAAGTACCTCTAGTGTATTTTTTTTTTCATTTTAATTATTGTACTTTTCAGCTCCAGAATTGCCTTTTCGTTTTTTTTTTTCTTTTCTATCTCTTTATTGGTATTTTCATTTTGTTCATACAATATTTTCTTGACTTTCTCGACATCCTCCTTAAGTTCTTTGAGCAACGGTAAGACAGTCGTTTTAACATCTTCGTCTAGTAGATCTTCCATCAGATCTTTTTCAGGAACATTTTCTCACTCTGAATAGGTCATTATTTCTTGTTTCTTTGTATGCCTTGTGATTTTTTGTTGTTGTTGTTGTTGTTGTTGAAAACTAGACATTTGAATCTAATAATGTAGTAACTCTGGAAATCAAATTCTCCTCCTTCCCCAGGCTTTGCCAATTTTATTGTTATTGTTGTTTTTGTTGTTGTAGACCGGCTTTGTTCCAAGGATCAGCCGGAGGTGTAAACTTAAGATTTTCTTGGGGCCATTCTGAGCCTTCACCTTATCCTGGGCATGCATGGTCACTTTCTAATTTTTCCTGTATATATAGTTGCTTTAGAATGTTCTCATCTTTAATGGGTCTCCCAAAAGGGTGAAAAGTGAAAAATGAAGGGGGAGGAAGGGTGCTGACCACTTACATCCCCTGGCAGTCGCTTCAGCCTGAGGGAAGGACTTGCAGCAATGGGGGAAGTGTAACAACGATTGCCACCACCTCTGTGACCAGAAACAACAATCAGCAATTAGAGTACAGACCACTGATATTTGAAGGTTAGGGTCCTTGTTTCCCACTCAGGCTTCCACAAGCTGTGTGTAGCTACTACAGAAACATGTGCACAGCTGCCTGCCATGGGCTGAGGGTGGGGGTCGGTGGCTGCTACTCTGCAAAGAGCTAAAATTGACCAAAATTAACCTCAATTTACCGTCCAAGCCTTTCCCTGGACATTGCAAACTTTCAATAGACTCCAGAGTTTTAAATTGATTACATTGGACAGATTCTGTCAGTGCAATTGTTGTCTAGGTGGGGAGACAGTTTCCTGGTGCTTCCTATTCCTCCATCTTCCCAGAATCCTCTCTACTTCCTATTATTTTTTTCTCCTCTATGCCTGAGTCTGGATATTTTCTTCTGATTTATTTTTCAGCTCTTGAATCCTTTCTTGAGCTGTGCCAAATATCCAGTTAAACCCATCTACTGGGTTCTTAAGTTCAGTTGTTATATTTTTCAGTCTAGAAATTCCATTTGATTCTTATAGTTTCAATGGTGAAATTCTCATCATATATTACTTTGATTATATTCATTATTGTTACTTTTAAGTCCATATCTGCCACCTTTAATATCTGGACCACCTATTTCTATTCCTGTTTTATTTCTCTTGGTCTTGTTTCTCAATATGTCTTGCTTTTAAAAAATCAAATGCTGGATATTTTATGTGAAAATTATAGTGACTCTGAATGTCATATTCCTCCAGAGAAGGCTCGACCTATCATAGAAGGCAACAGAGAGGCGTATCAGCTCAGTTTGATCTAGGGCTGAACTCAGTCTTGGTAAGGTTCAGTCTGCATCTAATTTTGCTTGCATTCTTAGGGTGTAGCTTTCTAGATTTCCTAAGAGAGAGCCTGAGGGTTTCTTGTGGATTCTCCTCCTTGGTATATCATGACCTTCAATTTCGGTCTTTTGGGCCTTGTCAGGTTGCAAGGATCTCTGATCTGCTTTTAATTCACTTTATGCTACACTTCTTACCCTTTCGCCTTGTGCAGTTTAATTGGCAAATCCCTCGAGGGGGAAAATGGTGTGAATATTGGTCTCGTTTGCCTCCTCCTCCCTTCTCCACGAGATCTCAGTAATCCCAAACTCTAGCTTGTCTTTCTGCAAGGCCGTACAACTGTATAAAGCTCTGCTGGGTTCTGTGCTTCTTAGTAGGTATTTTCTCCTTTTTCATTCTCTTGCTCTATGGCAAAATGTGTCAGATAAAGGGGGGATGGAGAAAGTCTGGTTTACCGCAAAGGGTATCCTTCTCTGGAATATGATTTTTCAGGTCTTTGGGAGTGCTCCGATATTTGGGCTGAGGAGATATAATACTTCAGGTTTTCTAGTTGCTCTTGGAGGGAACATTGTTGTTCTGCTACAAGCTACCACATCACAGCCAAGTGTGGAAAATCTGAACTAACTTTGATTGAATATTTACTCTTTGCCAGGCTTTCTTTGAATGGTTATCTTGCCTATGTTATCTTACATTTTTCCATCGGTCTTCTGAGATGCTGAGGCTCAGAGCGTAAGGCCCAGAGAGACTAAGTAATGTGCTCAGAGATTTTGAAAGGCAGAACCAAAGAATTTACTTCCAAGGCCTCTGAAACCTCTACTCTTCCCATCATGCAAGGCTATGACTATCTGGTAATAGTGAACTCCTACCTTACATCATTTGGTCCACGATATTATAAAATTAGTTATCTGAGATCCTGTCTAATCATTTTCATGGGAACCTGAGATACCCAACAGTAATGAAAATTAGAGTAATCACTAAGTCTCACCTTTCAAATTTTGAAGGAAATAGTTCAGACTTCTGGTTTAAAGAAGATGCTCAAAAGAAAAATTCCAGAAAGAAGAAAAGATGAAACAGTGAGGGGCAAAAGCAGGTTATTTGTTTTAAGCATGTATGTTAAATGCAGAACTGGACACTGGATTCATGAAAAGCAGAGGTATCTATTGCATAAGAGAGATGAATAGTGACTTAAAGTGTTGAAGTAATAGGTTCGTGACCTGCAAAGTATTGAAATAATATATTATTTCAGACTTTTTTAAAAATCAGGTTTCTAAATTCCATTATATAAATTCTTCCTTCTTATCAGTAGTGATGAAAAGCAAGAGATGAATGGCAGGAAAATGTGACAACTGGAGGTCAGGCCACGATAACGGCACCTGGTCTTATACAGAGTCACGCCTGGTTTGCTAGTTCCTCACACACGCGTTATCTCGCAGCACCCTTTTGAGGCAAGCAAGAAAAAAAATGTCACTGAAATCCATTACTACTATTTACTGTGGAGCAAAATTTGAAGTAAGGCAGATGTGCTTAACATGATAAAAACAGGAGTAAAAAAGAGTAAATTTTATACCTAACTTAACAAGTATAACTGGGCAACAGAAGATGCACCCAGCCTGGTTGTTTACCTGTGAGCTAGTATTATAGGCAACAGGAGAACTGGGAAAAGAGAAGAGAGAGATCTGTTTAGAAAGTCCGAGATTGATGGAAGGATGCGGGCGAGGAAGCAGGAGGAGAACGGGTTGTGCTTGGCGCCAGATTTGTGAGAGAAGCAAGCCATGGAAGGTGATCTCAAGTGGCACACACCCCTGGGTTTGCTATAAATAAGCACTAAAGTCAGCTGAAGCACCTTATGGGTTTCAAACTGGCCAACTTACTCAGGCCCAAAGCATTTCATACCTGTCCTATAAGATTCCATCCCACTTAGCTGGCCTGGAAATAGAGCTCAGGGCCCAGAGCTTGGGGAGCTTGCAGAGGCAGCAGCCAGCCTGGGACCTTAGCTCAGGTTTCTTACGCAGGGCCGAGAATCCAGTGAGCGCACGGGTTCTCCAGTTCTCAGAGTGTGATGCAGGATCCCACAAGGCTCGGGCTCTTGACGGGAGGGTCGGTGATGGTTTTCCTGGCAGCTCTGTGTGCTGCGGCTTGCCTACAACCATTCTCAGTTTTAAGCTTCTTAGTCACATGTATATGCCCATCCCTAAAGGATTTTCCTAACATAGGAAGAGAGCGAGCATTTTACCTCCTATTCTGCGGAGGCCAGAGGAGCCTGTGACCTGGGCCATCTGAGTGGAAGGCAAAGAGCAGAGGGAGGGGCTCACATTGGTTGGATGTGGACTGTGGCGAGGCATTTCATGTTTGTTTTCTTTCTTATCTTCCCAACAGCCATTTGCGGTGCATCTGAATCTGCCCGGCGAATAAGGCTTGAGTTCCTTGGGATGGAGAAGGTATGGCACCTGCACATTTACATCTCCTCTGTGGCCATCCTGACTGCTTATTGTTAGTTTTTATGTACAGCTACACACTCACATGTGATGTTGCCTGCTCGTTTACTTTGGTATTTCTTGATCTTCGGTTCCAACTCAACAAGCACTGTTGACCATTCAGTCACAGGGTATGCTAGCTCGATAATACAGGCGGACTTTAGTGGCCATCTGGGTGAGCGGGAGGTGGAGTCAAAGAGGGAGGACATTGAGGTAATGCCTCGGTTTCCTACGGGTAAGGGGAGGAGCGTGGGGAGTTTAGGTGAGTTCGGCTTGTTGATATGTTGACTGCAGAGTTCCTCCGTGGATGTGCATGTCCAACAAGAAAACAGCTCTCTCTTCCTCCCCTCCCCCACCCTGGTTGCCTTACTAAGTGCGGAGCACTGTGTTAAATGCCCTACAAGCATTCTCATCTAATTCTCACAAATATGCAAGGCAGGAGCCATGATTAGCCTTATCAAAAAGGTGAGTAACCTGAGGCTGAGAGAAGTAACTTGCCCAGTTCCCCCAAGGTGACAGCGAGTAGGTGGCAAAGCTTGAGATTTCGATTTTAGACTCGTTGACACGCAGATGGTAGTTAATTCATAAAAATGTGCGAGACCTTCTAATAACAACCGGTTTATTGGAAGGGAGAGTGAGAATGAAGGGCAACTCGGGAGAATCTCAATCTTTAAGGAGTGAGCTGAGGGCAGGGAATACTCTGAAGACCAAGAAGTGGTCAGAGAAGTAGAGGACCGGAAGGAATTTCAGAAAGAGAGTGCTCGATGTCGTCCATTACAGCAGAAATGCACGACGAGATCCGAGAGTATCCACAGCCGTTGCCAACGTGCAGGTCACTGGTGTCTTTAGCTGAAGCTGGCTCAGCGCTGCCTGCAAGATCAGCAGCGTCCAGGGCTCCGAGGAGCAGACAGCCCCAGTGAGCTTTGCTAGGTCCCGACTGAATACGAGCGTGGGCCTCCGAGCCTGTAATGTGGACCCATTACCAGCTCACTACTTGGAAATGTGTTTTTAGTCCTACTTCATTTGATTATTACAAAATGTCAAAATAATTCTGGTAAGGCTTTGGGATGGAGATGGGAGCGGGTGGAGAGCATTCACCCACGCATAGGAGGAATGTTCCTGAAATGCCACTTAAAATTACAAGAACCACAGCGGGAGGGGCAAAGGAGAGCTTCTCTGAGTCTGGCATCAAGTCTCCTGCTCAAACAGTGAAGTACGGGGACCCCGTAGAGCGCATCTTACGTTTCAGCCGTTTTCCTGGCTCACTGTAAATGAATATGTACTAGGTTGTCAACTGAGAGTGTTGTTATGTGGACGAGGGTGTTATTCTCTTGTCTATGTGTCATGGAACCTGTGAACTGTGACATGTGATCATCATGTCAGCCAATTAACATGTCAGGGTGTACAAGTCCCGGCTTCCATCTCAGAGGGGAACCTGCTTAGGGTGGGGGCATCCTGCTCACCAGCTAGGGCAGAGTCCTGCCAGCTTCCAGCACAGGGCGGGGGGCGGGGCGGGGCGGGCATAATCAGTACCAAACTGGACTGCAAATAGGACCACCCAAGGGCCTATGGCTGGGAACCAAGCCTCCTTCCTGCCTTGGTCTGATCTCTTAGCAAGTTTCCTTGCTAGTCCCGGCTTTGCTCCCACTTACTGGGGAGGAATACGAACACAGGAGTTATTTTAAGGAGCGTAAAGCAGAAAGAAGGGTTGGAAGGCCACCGGCAGATGCTGGAAGTGTCCTAAGGAAGAGGGTTCTGGTTGGTTACATCACCCAGGGCTTCAGATTTTTAATAAGTATTGATTGATGGATGGAAATCAAAGGGAATGCCAAGGAAAGATCTATGTGGGTTCAGAGATTGAGTTAGAAACTCTCTCCTTCCAAAGCTCCCAAAAGGAAGTCGCGGTGGGAAGCAAAGTAGTGATTAAGGAAGGGAACAGGCTCGGTTCTCTGGGGCCTGGGAAGTCCCCAGGCCAGACCTGCCTGGGAGATGAGCACGGCTTCTCCTCTCCTGACATCTTTCTGCCAGATGCTGGGTCTGGAATCCTAAAGGTGCTCGGGCCTCCTGGTTACTGCAACCTGAGCGCGGAACACTTTGGTCCACCAATTTTCCCTCCCTCCATCCCTCTAGCGAGCAGGAGCAGGGCCTGGCGCAGTGACCCTGGCGCTCTGAGAAGGAGCCCCAGGCGCCTCCGAGTGCCCGAGCTGGGCGCTGGTTCTGAGGGTTCGGAAAGCCTTCTCCCACGGAGCCAGCTGGCAGCAGGAACCAGCACCTTTCACGCCTTTCACTGGGTAATGCGCTCGCTGCCTGGTCTGGAATCCATCCCTGTAAGGTTATCCTGATTTTTCTTTTTTTAAAATTACAGTCCAGAATCTCAACGAATTGATAATGTGGAAACATTATCAAGGTGTGGGTCTGATCCACTAGTAATTATAAATAGGGGCGGGGGGGAAAGGAAAGAAAAAAAATTAATTCCGCAGGCTCTATACCTGGAAGATATGCTTTCTTGGGGACCCTCCCAGCTTGTCCCCTCCCCCAGCCCACTCTGCTGGTCTGACACTGAGCTGTAAGCTGGGCGGGAGCTGGAGGACTTTGGAGCTTGGTCCCTGCAGCTGAGGCCTAGGGCTGCCCTGGGCAGGAGCCGCCTTCGGGAGGGGTTAAGATCTCCAAAAGCCCTTGGCATTCTTGGGGCCTCCATAGGATTCCCCCAAAAGCCGGCCAGAACTGTGAAAGCGGGCCGCGCCACCTGCCTGGAGACACTGCCCCAACTCAGGAACCTCCCTTTCCCTGGGCACCCCGGGAGTGTGCCCCCTGGTCCCAGCTTCTGAGCTTGGAGAACGCCCTACCTCCTGCCCCCACAGTCTTCAGGCGCCACCTCCATTCCTGCAGAGGGGCCCTTGGGCCTTGCCTCCCTCACCCCCGCGCGGACGGGCGGGAGCGGCGCTGCCCAGGCTGGAGCGGCCCACACAGTCGCCGCTACTGGAGTCCAAGAGACATTTAGGAATATGCGTATAAATTTATATGTCACACATATACATGCACGTATTCGGTCGACGTATTCGTATATGTGTGATATATAAATTTTCGTTAAAACCGTTAGCATCCTAGGTGCCACTGCTGAGATCGGTTGATAATGTTACACGAAGGACAAGTGGGTGACACGAAGGGAGCGCCTGATCCCTCAGGAGGACACACGGTGGGGTAGAAGCGGTGACGTCCGCTTAAGTTTCCAAACGAACGTCTCTGATCTGTCATCCGTGGCGCTGCCTCTCGGTCACCCACCGGGCTGACGGCACACCCGGGACAAGGCAGTGTCCTCTGATAGGCGATCTGCCCCCAGCTGGAAGTCGCTAGGTCGCCAAGGGAAGCAGCGAAGCCCGGGTATCAGAAGCCCCTGGCCCGTCCCCAGACCTCTGTCACAAAGGGCAGTTCGGGCGCTGTCAGGGACGAAAGGAGCGTTAAAATGCAACTGTGTGGATGAGGGTGGGGAAGGAGGGAGAGGCCAGGGCCTGCTCCGGTTCTGGGGACAACCCCAGCAGCGCCTGGCGCGCGGAGGGAAGGGAGAAGCGGTCCCTGGGTCTTCAGCCCGAGCTCAGCCAGCAGGACGCCCGTGAAAACCTCTCCGCGCGATTCGGGCGCGTCCCTTGGAGCCGGTGGCACTGACACGTGTGGCGCTCGGCTTAGGCTCGCGGAGGCCGCGGTGGTGGAAACCCGTGCAGAAGGCAGCCGCTTGGCCGCGGGCCCTCCAGGCCCACCGGGGACGCGCTCGCCTCCCACCCGCGTCCGCTCCCGGGCCCCGCCGCGGACAGATGTTTACCGCTCCGAGCCCCGGCCGCTGGGGAGACGGCGACGGGCGCGGCACACCGCGCGGTGCTGGCGGGCTCTGGGCTCCCGGTCGGGGGCACGAGCGGGCGGGGGCGGAAAGAGGAGGGGGAGCGGGTGGACTAATGATGAAAAAGTCTCCTGCATCCCGGCTCCTTAATTAAATGCATGGAAAGAACCGAGGCGAGCACATCTGGTTTCAATCTGCAGCCCTTTGATGGCATCAAATGTGCTTTTCCCAGATCAGGGCTGGGAGTTCTGGGCTCACTATGGCCGTTTGGAGCCCAGAAACCATTTACACACTCTCGGACCCTTCTTTCTCTCCAGTCGAGCCTCTCGGCTATAGGAGAATAGAAAAGGAAAAAAGTCTAGTAATCAAGGGGGTGAGGAGTGTGTGTGTGTGTGTGTGTGTGTGTGTGTGTAAGGAACATAAAACGCCACAAATAAGCACTTAATATTTTACTTACTCGTCATATAGTAACTCATTTCTAATGAGACTATTAAAGCTGTTACCAAATTCCAACAGGTCATGAAAAAATCGCTCGGCACCTCTCTGTCCTCTGTCAAGCGAGAGCTCACAGACAGGCGACAGAGCGTTATCCGCGGCGGCCGGGCTCCTTCCCCGCGCCCCGCGCCCCACGCCACGGCACCGGGCTGGACCCCGAGCCACGCACCAGCCTCTCGGGCGAGCGCCCTGCCTGCTCCGCATCTGGGCAAGCGACCTTGGCCCCACCAAAAAAGGCTACGAAATTGGCCGGATTGTGGGGAGAGGGGAGCAATTATGATAGACTCCTAGAGTCCTTTCCTCCAGCTAAAGAAATATGTAAATGTCCTACCGCCTGGGGCGGCGGGGAGGGGGGGTGTTCCTAGCGGACGCAGGGAGAAGACTCGAATAGACCCTGTGCTCTCTCGATCACCTCCCCCAGTCTGCCTTCGTCCGCGGAAGAAGCGCGGGGGAGCCCCGTTATTACCGCTCCTGTTATTTTATTGCGTTATTTAATAGGCTGTCTCTACGGAGCCAGCGTAGCCCGCGTACGCTCGCTCTCTCTCTCCCACGTCCTCTCGGGCGCTCCCCACCCGCCACCCCTCCCCGAAACTGTTAGAACAGCAAGGAAGCGTTTACAAACATTAAAAGGCAGAGGGAGAAGAAAATTTGATCGAGGCGGTTGTGGATTTTTCCCCAACAAGTTTCCCCGCAGCTGTTATCAAAACATGCAGATGAGTTTTCCGACAGGATCTTAAGCGAATCCAGAGGAGTTAACGCAGGAGCAAAACAATCAGCCCGTTGGAAGGGACTGCGGGTTTCAGTTCGTCTTTCTTCCCCGTGATACTGTTGCAAGGGAATGATAATTAGACCTTTACTTAAAAAAAAAAAAAAATCCGAAGGGGCTCTCGCGCTTTCTCTTCCCTCCCTCTTCCTTCCCTCCTCCCTCCCTCCCTCCCTCTCTCTCTCTCTTGCTCAGATGTTGGCAAAGGGGTTTTTTTCTTAATCAGACTGTTTTTCGGTCCGAGGGAAAGGAGGAAGAAGGAGATTGCGATGGAGAAAGGGGGTCTGTAAAACGTCAGGCGCCGCACAAAGGCTTTGCCACGTAATTACAGGCTCCTATTAAGTCGAGATCTGCCCTCCCTGGGGTCTCCAATTTGCTTGTATCCCCTACAAAGCCTCCTCCGCATGCCAGTTTGTGCCTTTTGAAGTGCCAGAGCTTCTTGATCCAACCGAGAAGGGAAAAGGAGCTCGGCAAGGAGAGGGGGAGAGAGAGAAGGGAGAGGGGGGAAGCCCACCACCACCCTCCTCCGGACTCCTGAAGTCTTTTTTTTTTTTTTTTTTCTCCTCCTAACGAAAAGTAAAGTGAGAATCCTGCTCTCCAATACATCTGCAAGACATCACCCCTCTGCTCCTGAAACTTTAGTCACTCCTGAGAATCCGCAGGAGTGCAGAGAGGGGGGACACGTTTTCTCGAAGATGTTTTAAAGCTGGAACAAGCCTTCTTCTGTTGGTGCTTGAACTCTTGCCTGGGAATAACTTTTTTAACCTTTAAAAAAAAAAAAACCCGCTGTGATTCTTCTCCGCCACCCCTCTTCTCGCTTCTCGTTCGCCTGACTCCCCCGCCCTGCCGGCCTCGGCTCTGCGCTCTCCCCCTTACTGTTATTTTTAGTGTGTGCGTGTGGACGCCTTTGGAGAGGTGGACGGAATTTTTTTTTCTCCTGACTTGAACGTAGGGTGACTTTTTAATTTTATTTTTTTGGTGTGGATTATCTCTTTGGATTGCGCCGGACTTGGCCTCAGGAAGGCAACCGAGGCTGCTAAAGGCTGCGGGTGGAGAACGCTCTGCTCTGCACGAGGGGGTCCCCCGCCCTCTCTCAGCTTTTTTTTTTTTTTTTTGTCCTCCTCTCTCTCTCTCTCTCTCTCTCCACTCCCCCCTCTCTCTTCCCCACTCGGCTCCTCTCCCCCCTCGCGCCCACAGCGTTTGGTGTTGATTCGAGCGGGAAGAGGGGGGTGGGTGGGATCGGAGGGGGAGACCATGACCTCCAGCTACGGGCACGTTCTGGAGCGGCAACCGGCGCTGGGCGGCCGCTTGGACAGCCCGGGCAACCTCGACACCCTGCAGGCGAAAAAGAACTTCTCCGTCAGTCACCTGCTAGACCTGGAGGAAGCCGGGGACATGGTGGCGGCGCAGGCGGACGAGAGCGTGGGCGAAGCGGGCCGGAGCCTGCTGGAGTCGCCGGGACTCACCAGCGGCAGCGACACCCCGCAGCAGGACAGTGAGTGAGGGGCGCGTGGCCGCGGGGCTGCGTGTCGCGGACGGAGGGCGGGAGTCCGGGCTGGGCGGCTGGAGCCCGCCCGGGGCCAGGGGAAGAAGGTCGGGGACAGACGAGAGGTGGTGGCAGTGGCCGGAGGAAGGGCCCGTCACAACCAGGGGAAGGGGCATGAGAAAGGAAGGCGTAGCCGGGGCGGG
>NW_011888975.1:1733288-1734875 GCF_000151845.1 Pteropus vampyrus | reverse complement strand
GGACACTTTCAACTCCAAGAAAATGCACTGCGAAACGTGACTATTTTTAAATGTTTTACTAGGGGAAATTTAAGCATAAGAGTAGGGAGGATGGTATTCCGCATTTCCACGTGCCTGTGGCCAGCTTCACTAATCCCGCACATTCTGCTCTTCCTGTTTCACCACGGCTAATGATTAATCGCGGCATTTATCACTCTTCGGAGCACTGCAGGCTGGACCCACGACAAAAAACAGGGTCGCGAAGAACTGCTGCGTAGAAGAGCGGGGTGGGGCAGGAGAGAGCGGTTCTAAGAGCGAGCAGAGGGCCGCGAAAAGCAGGCCCAAGGCTGGTGCCGTAGCGAGCCTGGGGCTCAGGCCGGCCGCGGGGTGCAGGCTGCTACGGGGCTGGGGGGATACCGGCTGTTCCCGTGGCTTGGCTCTGAGTGGTCACCAGGGGAAGGGAGCTGGTGTTCGTGGTGGCCTTCTAGTGGGTACAGAACAAGGCTGGGCCCTGGGCCGAGGAGGCCCACTGGGAAGCGCCTCCAAGCTGAGGCAGAGGTGGCATTCGGTGCAGAGAGGCGACCCAGGGATGGCTTCTGAGACCCAGGCCTGGCACAGCCGAGGCACTGGGCACGTGGCGTCCACTGGGGTGCTCGAGGACACGCAAAGGGCAGCGGGTGGAGTTGGGGACCATGTGTCCCCGAGGAAAGGGGATGAGACCTTTTCAAACCTGCCAGCTTGATAATAGAGCCCATCTTGGAGTTTCGAGGAGTAACTCCCCTAGTGGGGAGTGGATCCCGAAAGGGAACAGTGGTTCGGAGGCCAGCCAGGGGGAGAGAGCTTGAGGGAGGATGGTCGAGGGACAGTCATGAAAGAAAGTCGCAGAATTCAACCTGAGGTGAGGGGAACTAAGTGACCAACACCTGGGACTGGGAAAGTAGCTTAGAAAACACACACGCGCACACACGCACACACACACACACACACACACACACACACGCACGCACGCACGCCTGACAGGCCTTGCTTTGCAGCAAAGGCAGGGGCGCGGTCTAACAAATAGTTGTTGCTCTTAGAAATGGTGTTTCCTCGTCCTTCTTCCCAGGTCTCCTCAGTGAGAAGAGGCGGATCTGGTAAGTTGGGCCATAGCAGGCATCCAGGGGCACCCTTGTCCCTGGTTCCTGGGCCCCCACTGAAAACCGCCCGGGAAAGCCAGGACCGATCCCGCCTGCAGGGCCGCAAGTCTGCCCAGGGACGGTCAGTCAATCAGGGGAGAGAGGAGTCTCCAGGCGGAGGACTAGGGCTGGGCCCCGACCTGAAGGGACAGAGAGCTCACGGGAGTCAGGAGCTCCTCGCAGCCTCCGGGAGTCTGTCTACCCCAGAGGGGAGACGATAAGATAATCTGTCCTTCCGAGAGCTGGGGACCGTTCAGAAGATGCCTTTTACCCTTCCAGCAAAATGGAAGCAGGTCCTTCCTAAATTTTCTTTCGGGCTGAAATTAGTAAAACAGACTCCACTTACACCTGCAATATTAGATCATTAATCTGCGGATTTTCTAATTAGGACCTGGGCGGCCTTGGCGGGCTTGGCAGAGAGGAGTCGGCTATC
>NW_011888975.1:1719935-1733238 GCF_000151845.1 Pteropus vampyrus | reverse complement strand
AAGGCAGGGGCGCGGTCTAACAAATAGTTGTTGCTCTTAGAAATGGTGTTTCCTCGTCCTTCTTCCCAGGTCTCCTCAGTGAGAAGAGGCGGATCTGGTAAGTTGGGCCATAGCAGGCATCCAGGGGCACCCTTGTCCCTGGTTCCTGGGCCCCCACTGAAAACCGCCCGGGAAAGCCAGGACCGATCCCGCCTGCAGGGCCGCAAGTCTGCCCAGGGACGGTCAGTCAATCAGGGGAGAGAGGAGTCTCCAGGCGGAGGACTAGGGCTGGGCCCCGAGCTGAAGGGACAGAGAGCTCACGGGAGTCAGGAGCTCCTCGCAGCCTCCGGGAGTCTATCTACCCCAGAGGGGAGACGATAAGATAATCTGTCCTTCCGAGAGCTGGGGACCGTTCAGAAGATGCCTTTTACCCTTCCAGCAAAATGGAAGCAGGTCCTTCCTAAATTTTCTTTCGGGCTGAAATTAGTAAAACAGACTCCACTTACACCTGCAATATTAGATCATTAATCTGCGGATTTTCTAATTAGGACCTGGGCGGCCTTGGCGGGCTTGGCAGAGAGGAGTCGGCTATCCCATCCAAAGGGAGGGCTCCCGTTGACCTCCGCACTGGCCACCGCGATTCTGTCCCCCCCTTGGCTGAGATTCTCGCCAAGTCTCACCTCCCCAGAACGACTTCTTTCCTCTGTAACTGGTTCTCCCAGCCCATAAACTTCTCAAACTTCTAGGTTCAGGTACCTGAAAGGTTTAAAAAGAAACGGTTCTTTAACACTGTCAGGAATTCAGTGGCTAGTGGGGGAGTCTGGCCTGTGAAGGGGGGGCGGGTGTTAGATCAGGCGCAGTGAGGGAGAGGAAAGAGGAACAGGTCATAAAACAAGCAGACCTGCGCCTAGGAGGACGATGCATCCCGCTGTCATTTCTTAATCTGAACTTCTGCAAACTCTTAAAAAAAAAAAAAGCGCCTGCCTTCCACGTTCCCAGCCTCTAAATTAGTGAAACCAGATTGTCCTAATAAGACCTTTTGTTGGAAACACATGTAGTCATAAAAAGGTAGACGGAAAGTCAATTAGACACGCGCGCGCGCGCACACGCACACACACAGCCGGCGCTAAGCGTGCACCGGGAGCAGCTGGGCCCCGGCCGGGCAGGATGCAAATGCAGCACAGCCGCGCGGGAAATTGATTTGTCACAAAGCGAGAGGTGTAAACGCGGTGCGCAGGACTTGCCCGCGGAATTCCCCGCCACTCTTCCCAGGCCCAGCTCGGCCAATGCCTCCTCGCCAGAGAAATGCCCAGGGGAGGAGGGACGTTCTCTAGGGCGCTCGGTAGTTGCCGTTTGCACCAGAATATCAGTTTCTCTGGAATCTCAGCGTTCGCAACACCTATGGCGCCAGAAATTTTCTTCGCGGTGCCACCCTGGGACGCTGGAGCCGGTGACGGCACTCTGAAATCGGGCCTCAATTATCTCGACTCAAGAGGGAGTCGGAATAATTTTATCGTTTTAAGGGTAGCCTGGAAAAAATATTCTCTTGATAGGAGGCAGTGAAATCCAAGATCAAGGGGAGTCACTGAGTCCCCGAAGTCCAAAGTCAGATCCAGGGAAGTGGCGGGTCATGTTATCTTACATGCGGGGGCAGGGGTTGGACGGCCTCCTTCTCCTAATCGTTTGGGAGAATTGACAGTCTAGTGACTCCCCCCACTCTGGAGCGAGGGAAGGGAGGTGGGCCTGCGAAGTCCGAGGCCCCAGGCTGCCCAAACTCCCTGGGGCTCCAGATCCCCCGACTCCTGCAAGCAGCCAGTCACCGCCTCCGCGGTCATTTCTCCCTTCCAAAACCCGAGCGCCTTTCCTGCGCTTGCGGCATCGCGCAGCCAGCCCTTGGGCTCGGCGACCTCAGCCTGCCCCTGAGCGCTCAGGTCAGAGCAGGCAGCGGTGGGTCACACGGGCCCCTGCGGTTCCTCAGTCTTCCCAGGGCCGTCCTTTAAGATTTTACAACCCGAGTGAATAACTCATCTCCAGACTAACAAGATGTCACCCACCCCCCACCCCCGCCCCCCACGAAAACCCCTCAGCAACTTCAGGACCAACGATATCTTCCTACGTCTACTGGCTCAGATCTGAGTTTGGAACGTCGCTCCCCGCCAGCCGCCAGCTCCGGGACCCCTTTTTCACATTTAAATGACATCTGTAGATGTTCAACCACGAAGATCCCTTAACCAATATGATTTTTATTTTGAAAGATGTGTTTCCTTTACGGTTCCTCTTCTATACCCTGTTTACTTGCTCCCTCCTTCTGCAGGGCACCCCACCAAAGCAGACCCCCAGCTCTAGGAGGCCACCTCCATCGCCAAGGGCGCAGGCTGCGGGTACCAGGAATTTGCAAATCTGTGTGCGCGCTGGTGCTGGTGCGGTGACCCCCGCGTGCCTCCCGCTCACAGCGGCGCCAGCTTTTAACCGCTTGAGAAATGTGTGTTTCTCATTTACCCTTTCAGATAGATAGAGTCATCAGAAGCCTTAGAAGGTACAACTTTTAGAAACCGGGGGAGTATGTTTTTAGAGGAGATAAGGCTTTCGTTCTGCTCATTTATTTTTTGCAGGGGTGGAGGAATTGTGGGAGGAAGAATCCTTCCCCAAGAAAAAGTGAAAAGTGGGGGCGAGGGCGGCTCAGCATCCTCCATCTAAGCCGTTTGTAAGTTCGACCATGGAGATCTCTGTATTCCTCCGAGCTAGAGATCAGGCATTTACAGGAACTGCATAAGGGGCCCACTGTCTGAGACCACTCGGTGCCCAAACCTTTACACGGGACTACCTGCGCGCGCGCACGCCATTGTAATCGCGGGGCGCTCTCTGTCTGGAAACCCCGGTTTTAATTTGTTGCTGGGCCGAGCGCCACTCCCATCGTTTCGGTGTCCCTTAGCTCACTTGTCAACAGCACAGAGAGGATGCGTACATCAACAGATTATGATTTGTCCACAAGAATCTGTGTCCTTGTAAAATCAAATAGCTCAGAGAGCAGACTGACGACACTCAATTAAAAACCAGCGGTCTCAAACAGTGATAATATCATTGAACCACCACCGCCTTTTCCCTATGTAAGCTGTTTCTTATCAAACCCATCACTGCGGAGATACGTTGAAGAGGCGCCTGGGGAGGGACAGTCATTGGCGTTTGGGGTCAGCGGGTTTGTTTCCAAAAAATGTGTGGAAGTTTTTGATTAAGAAGTCTCTAGTTGTCTGAACCTTCGTAGATTCTGGGTTCCATTTGTCTAATTGAGTAAGGCGGCCGCAAGGAAGGAGTCGTACAGAGAATTATGGGCTCTCGATTTTAGCTTTAAGACTTTTAAAAAGTCACCACATTTCCCTTATCCTGGAACCACTTTTCTTGAGGAAACAAAATCTATATCTGGGAAGCGATTGCAGGGGAACAAAGGCACAAAGGTCGGGGGAGGAGATTTTATGAAAGACAAAGAAAACATGTCAGAACAAATCAATCACATACACGTGCGACTTCCCGGAAGACTCTGAGGACAATCGGAATCTTAAGGTTGTTGCTGTCCCCGTGCTTCTCAGACACGGGAATGAGAGTCTGCGTTTTGACCGGCAGCCGCAGTCCTGGATGCTGGCCGGCTCAGCCCCTTTGCTGCACCAGGTCATGAGGGAGCTGTGATTCCCAAGATCTTTGGGGCTTATTTTTACCATTAGTGATTTGCCCTGACTCAGCTACAAATGAGAAAGAAATGTGAAAAATGTGTGTTCGTTCGAGTCCCCAAGATCTGAGTTATGAGGAAGGACAAGGACCGGTCCTCTGGTCCCTATTTTGTCTGCTTTCATGGAATGACTTGCAAGTGGCTGGAAATTTTCTGAACGGGCGGGCGCCCAGAGAGCACCTCACAAGGCCCAGACTGGAATGGAGACCCCCGTCCCGGGCGGATCAGCAGGCTCTCTTTGAATCTCACCTTTGGGGGCTGGAGGGAGGAGGGAGTAAAATAGGGCGAATTAATTCAGCACTTTTAGTTTTAGTTTAAAACAGAGCCCACAGCATCTTAGATTTTAATGTTCTCCGCGTCGGGTGGAGGATGTAAACGCCCCCAGCCCACCTCCGCTCCTGGCCCTTGTCCTCTCAGGTCCCAGGGCGCTGGGGCGCCACTCTCCGCGAGTGGCGTGTACCCCAGAGTCTGGCAAGACGCGCCACTCCTTTCCTTCTCCCGCCTAAAGGGGGCGCACTCCCCCCAGGCCGGGGCTGGGACCTACGGTGCCTTCCGAAACCCCTGGATTCCTTCAGGGGACACATGCCGGAAGGCCCCTCTGCACAAGTAGCAGAAGATGGGAAATGGAAATGTAAAGATGCTCCAAGGACAACATAAATAGATGCTACACAAGCGTCTTAACAGAAACATGGAGGTAGCTGGTAGGCGTTCTGCCTTCCTCTCCTTTGAAATGAAGGTGGTCAGGATTCCAGGGCGAGCTGGGAGAGGGAGACGGGAAGGGAGAATAGATGAGCCAAAAGGTCAGTGAGTGCCACCGCCGGTGCCTGGGTTCCACCCGGAGAGAGAGAGTTTGTCCATGTGGAGGTGGGTGAGACATTTCTGCATATGAGCTCCAGGGGCAGGTTGGGACATAGAGAGTTGGCAGTTTTGGTGAGATGCACCTGGAGTCTCCATGTGAGGCAGAACACTAGCCGGCCCAGAGTTAGACCCCGGGGGTGGGGTCACCCGCTTTCTCTCAAAGGAGGAAGGACAGCTGCCCCAAGTCTTATGCATGCCTGCGACGCGGGGACCCAAAGCTGTTCCCCATCCCCAGATCCGATTCCTGGCCTCTACTGATCTTCCCTTTGAGAGAAAGACTTTCAAGACTTAGTGGACATATGAGGATAAATTCTTAACCCCTCTCTGTAAACGTTAGAATTTTCTTTCTCTTGTTACCTCACCTTGATACTGAGGGGTCAACAAGACAAGGCAACGCTGGGAGCGACAAAGTGGCAGAATGAAACTCTTGTGCGACAAAGTGGCAGAATGAAACTCTTGTGCGACAAAGTGGCAGAATGAAACTCTTGTCTTCTTAGTCGAGATGGTGGTTAATACATACCTTCCAAGATAATCTGAGCTTAGGAGTTCACTAGATACGAGTATGAGGCCAGGACTCTAAAGGAAATTGCCTTCCCACAAACGTTTGTCTGAGAGTAAAAACATGACCCCCATCCACTTAATTTCTCATCATCAGTCATGTCATATTTTAAGGGACCTCACAGTGCTGGAAGGTGGTGTAGTTATAAATAAACATAAAAACAGGCGGGCGCTCTCCCAGTGCTCTAAATATATATGGGGAGGCCAAATTCTTTCAAAGAGGATTCAGATCTACAACTTAAAGGCTAAGGGGCTCAACTCAATCAAAATTTGAGCCCGGATATGCTGAGTTTAATCAGCTTGACTGTGGGCAAAGTGAAAGACTTAGCCAGCACTTTGGATGTATACACAGAGAACCACATTTTCTCCAGTTTCCATTGTATTTACCCACACAAATTCATGCTGGTCTGCAAAGGGCTTGGTAGAATTGGCTGGGGCCCGGCGGGTGGCAGGGGACTCAGTGTCCCAGCGTCGTGTTCTTGTCCACTGTCATTTTCTTCTTTGCCTCCTCTGGGCCCCACGTGGCTCTCCAAGACCTCTGTGCTGCAGAGGAAATTGGTGCCTCAAGGCCAAAGAGGACCCCTAAATACTGTTTCCCAGAAAAGGAGAGGCCGTTGAGCTCGGCGACATGTCACGTCCCAGGTGTTTTCATGCGTTTTCCTCTCTGATAACTCATTTCATAATAGCCCCGTCTGAGATTTCCTGGGAATCGAGGTCCGGGGGACCAGTTACCATTCTGTTTCCTTTCCACATAACCCATAAATATATGAAGTTGAAAGTTCCAGTGGAAATACGTATTGAATCTCAACCTTTATACCCGGGCATTGACATATATCACCATTAATCCCGACTGGGAGGTCGCATGAAATAATTATGCACATTGTGACTTTTCTTTCCATTTTTACCAGTGCTTCCCTAAATGCTGGTCTGGATTATAGCAGTCGTATAGCGCTGGGACAGCTGCCAGACTGTTGCCTGTGCTCAGTCAATGCTTACTAAGTGATAGAAGGAGCTCGCCATCCTTAGCAGGAGTTCTAGGCCCCTCCCCTCTCCGCCCACGTGATACCCTTTGCCTTGGAGTCCTCCTCTAGGCCCACCATTTCAATAACCATCTCCGTACTGGTGACTCCTAGGCAATAGCTTCGAGGTCCCCTTGGAACTGCAGATTCATAGATTCAGCTACCTACCTATCTGACCTTTCCGTTTGAACATCACAAAAGCACATCATCCTCAAAAAGAAGAAAATGTGCCATTAACGAGCTCCCGTTCCCCAGTCCGATCCTCTTATAGTTTTACCTGTTGTCCTATATCACAACACGTGGTCGTAAAACTCAAAAATTTCATCCTTGGCTCCTTCCTGTCCACCTCTGTCCAATCCAACCCCCCATCCCAAGTTCACTTTCTAAAATCTCTTGAATCCATCTCCTTTTTAAACCTCTGTGGCATCGCACCTGCACTGCTATACCGGCCCCCTAAGTCGTTGGGTCTCCCCGCATCCACGCTTGTCCTCTATGTGTGCAGGTGGCGGACAGAGCGGATACAACAGACCTTCAAAGTCTATTTGCTGCACGAATGAATGATGGATGCTGGTGCATTCTTTCACAAACACTTTTTTTTCTTTAATCGTGCCTTTCCCCTTCTTTAGAGCTCACAATTGCTTTTTATTCTTTTCTACATCAAGACCATATTATATGTCCTTTTTTCTAAAAAAAAAAAAAAAAAAAAAAATCATCCTTTATGATCTGTTTCCATCCCCGCCCCATCAACCTGCTCGTTCACACACACGTGCAGATCCGACTGTTTCCTTACGTTTCCCTGGTATGTTCACGAGGCGAGGACATGTCCTCTCGTCTCCTTCCTGCTTCTCTGACTTCTGATCTGACGTGCCCTTGCTTCCTGCCCCTTCTTGCAAACTTACGCATGCTGCCTTTCGAGATTCTGTTCCCAGCACACTTCCTTGGGACGTTGTCCTCGACGGCCTCACCTCAGACAAAGCAAGTCCCTTTCTTGGTGCTTACTGGAGAAATAACTAGCACCCCAACGAGTATTGCTTAGTTATTTTCTGAATCTTTTATGATTTTAAATCTAGCTTGAGCATTTCTTAAGATTAGGGACTTTTTGCGGAAGAGAAGGCATATTCCATGGTGTATATAGAAAGCTGCCGTAAGCAAGTAAATTAAATAGGTAATTTTGGGGGAGCATGATCTGGTTCTGCTGTCTTTGCAATCTCTACCTGCAAGTAATTTTTCTGAATATAAGAGTAATACCAAAGTACAATGCTGCTCATTTTAGGAATTGTGTTATTTTACATTAAAACGTTTAAATAGAAAAATAAGGTCACCTATATTTCACCACCCCAAAGTAGATATCGTTAATTGTTTAGTGTTAAAATATTCCCTTTTTATTTTTTACACAATTTTTGTATTAACGTTCTTGGTTACCGATTTTTCTTTAATCACTGGAGGAGTTTTAAATCCCATTTTCAAAGGCGGTATTTCCCCCAAATTAAGAAGATGCTCCAACATTTCACCCACTTTCTCTCATCAGGAATGCCAAACACACACACAACAAACAAAAGTTCCCTGAGAATTAAGAGGGCTGCGACATCACAGTTATTTCTCAGTGTTCTCAGTCCCAGTGGGTACATTTCCAGCAGCGAAGCCCTTCAGAGTAAACAGTTTCTTTTTCTTTTCTGCTCGTTCTAGCTGGGAACCTTCCCTAGACATGAGCACATGTCTCCTTTGGAAATTGGAAAAGGCTGCATAATACCTAAAGGACATTCTGAGACCACAGTTGAGCTCCTGCTCAAAAAATTAGTTTTTACGTGCTTCAGCAAGGAAGAACCATGTCACAAAACCAGCGGGGGAGAAACTACGGTACAGAACTAACATTTTTCTATTGTCGTAGGTGCCTGGGTCTTGAATTTTCTTCTACTAAATGTCTTGAGACTCATACATGCTTTCCCAGAGAAAAAAGAAAAACAGCATTTATGTCCCTGTACCTGGTAGGATGATGATCAGGTAGGACACTGACGTATTTCCAGGACACAGAAGTATGTTTCGATGGAGGAAGAAGCACTTGTAAAAATCAAAGACAATGCATTTAACTGGATATGAAAGTCCGTAGTACGCCAGCCCTTATTTAAGCAATAATTACAGAGAAAATATAAATCGTAATTATGAATTTTATTGAAAAATCGTCCTCAGGCAAGTTGACATGAAAACATTTGCCTGATGAATGCAAATATTTTCTTTAGGGAAAGTGTTAACAAGCGATATGAAATTATGTAGAACAAAAATTTTTAATTACGAGTTAGACATATCTTAATAATTAATCTTTCTCATCACGAGGGAAGTAGGGAACAGAGAGAGCAATCATCATTTCTGAGATGAAAAACCTCACTTGCCCAGGAAAGGTTCTGCCCTTCCCCGAGCCGCCCGCTGCCCGTGTCTGAGAAGGAAAGGGGGAGCCACCCAGCGAGCTCCTCGCTCACGGCCAGATGTGCTGCTCAGCAGCCCTGATCCTCAAGTTCAAGGAGAGACCGCAGGCCCAATCCTCAGTGCATTCTAGAAACGAAACGTCATTGAGTTCATTCATCACGAAAACCGGAATCTGCAGTTTTTCTGCACATATTTCACAGGCCGAATCAGCTTCTGACGAGAGGAAGGGAGAACAGGACCAGGGCTCGTGGGACTCCGTGCTCGTGGGACTCCGTGCTCGTGGGACTCCGTGCTCGTGGGACTCTCGTGGGTCTGTCCTCAGCTTCCCTCAGGGAAGGAGAGGTTTTCCCGGATGCGATCACTTCAGAATATACAGAGCGCTATTTAAAATTTCTATCTTTTTTTTTCCCCCCCTTTACCTCAACATTCTCTTTTCTCAAGGTGACAAAAATATCTGTGGTCTGCAGTGTTTTGGATTTTTTCGATTTGGAGGTTCAGGGCTACCCTGAAGAGCCAGGAAATTCTGCGGTGTTTGGGTAGGCCTTGATATACAGTTTTTTAACTGAATTATTATCCTCAGGCTGCTGGTTTCTTTCTTTTTCTCTGATATATATATATGTATCAGGAAATATATATTTGGTCTAATTTGATGAGTTACTCTGTCTTAAGGGTTAATAACATTAATAATACAAACAAGAAAGTGAGATTAAATATGAAACTGCTCCACAAACTCTAAGAACATATACTGAAGCTGTCGTGTTTTTATGAAGCCAATTCTAAGAAGCAGGCAGGGATGGCCTGGTTATTTTCATTTTACAGAGAAGAACGCTGTGGCGTGGAGAATTTTCGGGAGCCGCCGCCAGCTGACAAGCTCTCTCTTGATCCCACTTTAATGTACTTTCGTTGTGCTCCATCACCTTTGATGTCAGCCAAAGTCTGCGAGATGCCTCACCGTCCAGTGAAGCAGTACTGAGTTGAGAACAGGGAGACCTGAGTTGAGGACAGGGAGACCAGCCACCTCACACCGCCACGCTCCACGGTCCCTTACAGCGCCTCTGACTCATGGCCTTGTCGGCAAGTGGGCATGTTGCTGCTCCGTCTAGCTTCCCCACGGGGATGTAGGAGGCCAAAAAGATACTGCATTTGTGGAAATATTCGAGGAATAAAAGGCTGAGTCCGTGTACATTATTGTACCATAAGGGATCGAATGGAGGCTTTTCTAAGTCGTCAAGTAAAGATCGAAACCTGGGAACGCATTTCAATACATTTATACCCAGGCCTCAGAACACAAGTAGGTTTCACTTAGATCTGAAGACATGAGGGGTTTCAAAGCCTTTCACGTCCGGGTCAGAGTTCTGCGATGTCGCGGCTGTGCAACGTACGGTGGCCTCTCGTCCGCGGGTTCATCTCCCGTGGTTTCAGTTACCCGCGGCAAACCGCGGTCTGAAAATACTGCATGGAAAACTCCTTGCCCGTAAAGCCGGCCCGTCAACCTCTATCCCGCGGGTCTGTTGTCCGCAGCGAGGAGACGCCGTTCGCCCGACCCCAGCGCCTTCCTTTCCTCCCCACCGAGGGCGCTCAGAGGCTTGCCCTGCTCCCACCCCTCAGTGCCACAGCCTCCGACAGGTGTCACTCATTCCAGTCAGCGTGGCTCCCCGATCCATGCTGGAGGCCATTTCATGTCACTGAAATCGGGAATATTCCCATACTCCAAAAGCCACACTCTTACAGCACGTCACGTGCTGAGGGACTAAGACATCCATTTTTGATCTTGAGTTAGAAAGTGATGCCTTATGATTTTTAGTTACAGCATAAGGAGTCTAGCCCAGAAGCTTCTATGACCACTGTCCCCTCTTTAGCATGAAACAGTAATGCAAATCTTTTAAAACTTTGAGATGGCAGCGACCTTTCATATGTCCACTTAATTCATCCATCATTGCGGACTTTACATTGACTAAAGACAAATGTCTTTCCTCAATTTTGCCACTGAATATGGTGGAGAATATATGACATGAGCTTCGGACACGAGGTGTTAAGACCTCTTATCCCACCCCGGACACAGCCAGGAGACCATCCGCGTTGAGTTTTCCCTGGAGTAGAATGTCTCTAGCATAGCACTGTCTTCTAGCTCCTCCGAGACATCTGTGGGGTTTACTTAATTTTTTGTACATGAATAATACTCGCCATGTTCACTGTGGTTATACATGAAGTTGCCTTTTTTTTTTTTCCAACTTAGGTTTCCTAACCAGTTGAGTAAGATAAACATTCTGTCCTCTGTTTGTTATGTGACCTGCTTTCATGTGCAAGGTTTTGAAATCTGATAAACCTGGGAAACGCTCAGACTGCGTTTCTATATCACGAAGCATCTTTGTTTTATTTTGCCAAGCAATGAACAATGAAATCTCCCTGGCATTCTTTGGTAATAAATTGGCATAGCGAACTCTTGTGGTCCATATGGAGAAAACGAGTCACTGTGGGCAGCACAGAGACACCAGTTGACCGCACGACAAGTGCGTTTGTGGCCTAGAGAAGCAGTTCACCGTGTGTCTTGGGCTCGCATGCAGAGAGAGGCAGGTCGCCGCTCACACATGGTCAGTGGGTGTCAGGCCGCGATCAGGGGCACCACTCTGCTGGGAAGATGAGGTCTGACACGCGGAAAAGTGTACGTTTGCTAAAAATGCCGCGTGTGCTTTACGATATCACGTAGAGTCTCTGGAGTGGGGTGCAGATAACTCCGGGTTACTCTTCTCCCTGAGGGAGCACCGACTCCTCCCTCATCTCGGCAGAGAGGCAGATATTTTATACTTCAGAGCACTTAATCGCGGTGCTTTCCATATTGCGGATGGCTCCATCGCCAGTCACGGGGTAAATGGCCGTGCAAACAAACGAGCAGGCCACAACCCAGAGCATCCGCGAAGCACCGACTGGGCGCCCTGCCCTGTCTGAAGCGGGTCACATAAAACAAAGAAAAGGAGTTGGAGGCACTTATTGGGGGTCGTAAAAATCCTAACTTTGACTAATTTTAGGTGATTGTAATCTTATTCTAGAAGGAACACTATGTGTTGAAGGGGCAGCTTATCACACAGACGCAAATACTTGCAATTTTAGTTTTAAGTAAGTTTTCAGATCAAAGTATGCTACATTTAGGAAGTTCTAGTTCAGTATTTCGTATCGTCTTTTCTTGAAAAGTCCTTCCTTACTTTCCGATGGTTGATAAACATCGTTTTTCCAATATTTCTGCAATTTTGTTTCCTTCTATGTGCCGTGAGAAAGCCAAGTTTTAATTTCCCCCTTTTCAGAAACTGTCTGTGGGAAAGCTGTATTTGAAATCTCAGCCTAGCTTTTCCAAGTTGGCCATGTTGAAAGTCAAATTCATCCCGTTAGCATGCTACAGTTCCATCGCAAATATCTCCTTTTAAGGTATGCTCTGGGGCTTTTGTCCTAAATGGGTGTCCTATTAAATATCAGGCTTTGTTTTTTCTGTAATGAGCTACACGCAATTCATAGATGGCTGTCTAAAGAGGGGGTCGGGGTGTGGCTGGGAGAGCCTCTTACCTGACAGACCATCTAACTAATTAGAAAGGAACTACGTGCAAGAAGGCAGGGTTAAGGTGACTCGAGAAAGCCTTGAGGAAGGAGGGCCCTTGCGGAGACGGGACGGCCAGACCGAGGCGGCAGGGAGCCCGGCTGAGCGACGGGCCTCCCAGTCCATCTGGGACCCTTTTGTGACACGATCTCCGCTCGAGTGGTTTATGGCATCGCTGGAACCCCCTTGGTGGAGTTACGGCTTCATAATTCACAGTTAGCTGTTGTTTATTTTGTATTTAATCATTTGCGGAGCACGCTGGCAGCGTACCCGGGGGAGCTGTGTGGTCATGCTCCTGCAGATCTTGTAGTTGCATAATTAAGTGTGTCAGGAGCAATTCACCAAGTATCATAACATCCCGCATGTCAGGCCTTGCGGATGCCGGCCTTGGTCGTGATGGTCCTGCAAGTTATCCCGGCCGACGTGCCTTCTCAGTGAGTTTTCCTTTGGGGGGAACAGTTACCAAGGACAGTTACCTGGTTTAAGGACAGTTTTCTGAGTAGCAAGCTCAACGCTTCTACAGAAATATCATTCCCCATGCGGTACCGACGTCTACAAGATGACTATAAAGGATGGTTCCATTCCTGTTAACCCGTAAGAATGTCAAAAAATGTACCAACGAGACAACAAAGAATGTAGCTGGGTTAGCAAAGGGAATTGGGGTTCGTCTCCACCTCTCTTCATGTTTGGAGCTGAAGTGACCCCAGAAATGACCCTACTTAATCTAGTGCCTTTGGATCTTTCAATGGGGGATGCGAGTTAAAGAAAGAAATTAAGGTGTGTCGAGCACCTGTCGTGACCAGGTACTGTGCTGGGTGACTTACACTGCTTGTGTGGTTTAAATTTGCACTGTCATGCTCAGTGGTGGATACTGTCTCCTCAGCAAACTGGGCTTGGCGACTCAGAGGAGGCTTAGCACTCTGCCCGAAGCCTCAGAGTTAGTCCTGACAAAACCAGAGGCTGTCTGCACCCCTCTGGTACCCTGTATTCCACTATCCCTTCATTTACCTTCCAGGGGCTAGCAAACGGGAAGAAGGTGGTTGTGTTAAACAGCCTCTCAGTGATGTTGGTTCATTGGAACACAGAACTCCTGTCACTGTAGTACTGGACTGTGCATTGGGATTGCAAATGAAAAAATGCAAATAATCCTTCAGAAAATTA
>NW_011888975.1:1716862-1718920 GCF_000151845.1 Pteropus vampyrus | reverse complement strand
ACCTGCTGTGTGCCAGTCACCTTCCTCGGGCCTGTGAAAAACACAGATTTGCTTCTCCTTATAAAGCTCGCATCCTCTTGAGAAAGAGAGGCAATAAACAAGTAAACATACAAACGACTAGATACATAATTCAATGATAAATAATGATAAGTTCTAAAAAGGAAACGGAACAGGCTTTTTCGAGCAGGCACAGGAATGAGAAGAAGGTCAGGGCACAGAGCCTGTCGGGCAGCGGGCATGAGCAGCAAGTGCAAAGGCCCTGAGGCAGGACCAACGTCGACACGTCCGAGGGACAGAAAGGAGGTCGTCGTGACCGGAAAAGAGCGCGTGATGAGAGTTCGGTCGATGAGGGCAGGGAGCGATGGAGGCGCCAGGTGATGCGGGTCTCATAGGTCACAGTGAGGAACTGGGCTTCGGAAACCATCACAGAGATTTAAGCTGGGAGTTTTGTGATCTGATTTCTGTATTTAAAAGAACCACCTGACTTCTCTATGGCGCGCGGAGAGCAGTGGAGAACGGGGAAGCGGTTAGGACATGCTGGCGACAGGCCAGGGGAGGGTGACGCGTTTTCGAACGGGCCATTCGTGTAAGGAGCTGACCAGCGGGTCAGGCACCCAGGCCGAGCTTCGTCTGGGCTCAGGGGACCGGCGGGGAGCCCGCTGGGATAGTGGACGGAAGAGGCCTTGCCTGGAGGATGGACCAGCGCGCTGACTCTTCTTAGCCCCCCTTTTTCTGCGTTTTGTACCCAGGTTCTCTCCCGAACGTGCCGCCTTTCCGCAGCCGGCTCCCTTTGAGCCCCGGCGCGGGACGGGGAGCGGCGGGCGCGGCGGGCTGAGAAGCGGGAGCAATTTGTTCTGGAGTTTGTTATTTGGAAAGATGGAGCCTGTAATTCAGGTACTGCCTATAATTTTCTCAGAAAGGAAGGGTTCCGTTTTAAGTTCTGGAAAAGCCGCCTCTTTGTAATTTAGCAAAACGTCAGAAGGCAGCATCACTCACTCCTACAATCAGGAGTAGGCCTCGTGTGACCGGATTCAGTTTATAAGAAATCCAGTTTTTCTTGTCAAATACTGAACGCTTCTTCATGGTCTGCTTAATCAACTGCATAATTATCAGGCCTCGTGTGACCGGACGGGCCTCACGAAGTGATCCGTGCTGCCGAGGTCGCGGTGCCCCCCCTCAGGGTGCGTGCATGGCAGCCGCCAGGCTCAGACGCCGGTCAGGGCCTCTCTGCAGACGACGAAATCACAATCACACTTCAGGATGGTCCACCTACCGCCGGTCACTCAGCTAACGAATCCTCGTGTCCAGAACTGTGCCCAACACTTCGGAAGGCACTAAAGAAACGAGTGACGTGGGCTCTTGTCAGACGAGCCCATCCTCTCGTTGGCGAGATGGGCTGAGCACTGGCCCCCACGTAGCTCACCCTCGGCGTCATTTTAACACACCCACCTCTGACGTCCATCCTCCCAACCTGCTCTTCATTCAGCGGTACCTCAGGCGACCAGGTGGAACCAACCCAGAATCCCAGCGGCAACCCCAGCCCTGTCCTGTCTTCCACTCTGCACATCTGTTTGTCAGGACAGACATTTTGTCCCGCGGGAGCTGGGCCTGACCCTTCCTTCTGGTCCCTTACAGATGTCACGTGCCATGACCCGGAGGTGATTGCCGAAGGTAGGAAGAATTTCAGACCTATAAGAAACCACTAGTTGGAAAACTATCAGAAGAAGCTTTGGGTAGATGCATCTTGCTTTTAAAGAAGATGTTGAACCCCAAATACTCGAAGCACCATAAGAGTTAAGAAATGCCTCACCATCTCGTCCTCCTCAGCGTTCTAACTCTTCCAACACTTTTCATGAGGTTTCGGGTAATTTGGCAAACGGTAGATTAGCGTCAGCATACACTGATAATTATGCAGTTGATTAAGCAGCCCATGAAGAAGCGTTCGGTATTTGACAAGAAAAACTGGATTTCTTATAAACTGAATCTTGGGACAAGATGGCAGTCCCCTGACTCCCAAACTCAAAGTCAGAGACAATCAACTTATTAATTTCTTACCAC
>NW_011888975.1:1708799-1715357 GCF_000151845.1 Pteropus vampyrus | reverse complement strand
TATGGATTTTCCACTCGGTGGATTCTTTTAAAATCCGCAGTTGACATCTCAAACTTGCACACTCCACAGTTACTTCATCTCATTGTCGGAGGGACTACACTTTAGAAATCCAAAATCGTCTGGAAACCAAAGCTAGCTAGGCAAAACTCTTTAAAACTTCTGTCTCCTGGGTAAATGAAAAATGAAGAAACTATATAATATTTTCCAAGCATAAATACAGAAGGCTTTCTGACTACCTTGTGTTTTGGGGGATGAAACTAACATGCGCTGAGTACCTCGTAAATCGTTATGTCTTGTTTCTCTCCATTACTGAGAATAATCAAGAATCGGTTGGACCCTTCCTCACCCCCATTCCAAATGCAGGTGAAGTTTTCTTATTAGTAGGAGCCTCTTTTCAGTCACACATTAAACAGAAAGCATGATTTCTACAGCATGAAGAGGTTTTTTTAAAAAAAGGTCACCTTGACTATTTAGAAATTTTTTTTTGTACACATCAGAATACTGACTGAGGAATAGTATACACACGAAACAAGCGAATTCCAAACCCCACGTGTGAAAGCTAGCTTTTAAGTAATGAGGGAGTTTGGCATCAGATGTCTCCAATCCGTGGCAATCAGAGTCGAGAGCGAGTCCGTTGGACGTCCTGGCTGAGGCTGAGGCTGAGGCTCCGCACCTCCCTCTCTAGTCTCTTAAAGGAAGTTTCTTTGGATGCTCAGGGATGCCCCGACTTTGCTGAATGCTTGCCCTTGACTGGGGAGGCCTGCGGGACTAAGGACCAGACTCCACCACCCATTCCCTCCCTGGCTTACGCTGTGAAGCAACGAGCTATCAGGGCACATCGGTGAGAATTCTGTCACGGAGCTGAGAACCAAAAGATGCAAAGCTAGGGAGTGATGTGGATTTTAGAGGAAGCCCCACCTTCCTTTTCTCTAAAACGAGGGTCACAGTACTGTCCACACAGGGTGGCTCTGAGCCTTCAGGGAGCTCACGTACCCAGCGTGGTCAGCACTGTGCCTGGCACGCGGCAAATACTTACCAAGTGGAAGTTATTTTACAATCAGCACTTGATCCTTATTTTACAACTGACCAGACACTGTGGAGTCCTTTATCACTCAGCCGTAAAAACTGTGTGGCTGTGTCCTTGAAATATTTGTAAACATCTGGAAACCATTTAGTGCGAGGACACTTTAGGTAACTAAAGGGACTCATTCTTAAAATGAATATATAGTCTCTGGAGACACTGGGGCCAAAGAGCAAGTGACCAAATCCTCCTTCTCAGAAAGCTCCGTGGTAAGAGGAGGGGAAAAAGGAAGAGAAGAAAGAAGGGGTGGGGAGAAATAGATTTTGCTTAAAGCTAAAGAATATTTTGTTTGAGAAGCAACATGTTGCTTATTGTATGATTTAGACATCAAAGCATCTAGGCTCTGAATCCATTTATTCGCTCGGCAATCTCTAGATCCATTCTGATGCCTCTCATAATAATAATAATGATGATAATGATGATGATGATAATAATAATAATAATAATAATAATAATAATAATGTGTTAATCTATAGACCTTGGGAGATAAAATCTAAAACTCCTACTGACCTTGGACCCAGAAAGCAGTGTCAAATAAGAACTAAAGGAACTATTAATATTGAAAGTGCAATGTGGGTCAGAAAAATGTGATGCCACACGGTATCCACAGATATCTCTGGAACTGGGCTATACCTGTGGCAAAATTAACTTATCTGATTTTTTTCTATTTTTCTTAAAAATTGCTTTTATTTAACCAATCCTTTTGAAAGAGCAATTGGATTTTTAAATTTGATCGTAAAGATAACACAAAGTCAGGTATGTTCCGAGGGTTTCCAACTTTTAGCCCTTCAGAATTAATTTCAAAGTCATGTTCAGGGTTATTCAGACTTTAGAAATGTATATACAAGTAAAATTTTATTTTAAAAAGTATGGGTGCCCTTATTTATGTAGCTGAGTAAGGCCACGTCACTAAACCTCTCACCTTTTTTTGACTATAACGTTTCGTAAAAGAAAGGACACTACAGTGACAAAATAATAGAATGACTGTAATCGCAAAATTAAACAGGCGAGTGCATTTAACTTATAAAAAAGCTCACTCGTGTTGTACGCATTTACCCCCATTTTATTTTGGGACCCCGAAAGCTTCGTTTCTGTTCTGAAGACTGTTGACTGGGAATCCCTGATTGTTTCTTTTCGGTTCCTATATCTTCACTGTGTGATTGCTGATTTCATTCTTTAGCTTTGCATCTTTTGATTCTTAGTTCTGTGACAGAAGTCTCACCGATATGCATTGATGGCTAGTTGCGCATTTAAAACCAGATAAATGGTGATCTGAGCTAAAAGTAGACACTTGAGACCTTTTTTATCCAGGAGTTATTGATTTGAACTGAATCCATCAGGATACTTTTTCCTAATCTACTGGAACCCAGCCAGGGTCAGATTCCTCAACTTCTTAAAGGGCAGTAATAGGGAATCTCTACTGATTTTCTGTTATTTCAAAACACCTGATGAAAATATATGTTTACTCTCTACAGAGAGAAAACCCTTACGATATTTTGATTGGATTGACACTAACTTGGGGTGACTGCGAAGCCCTGCACAGACCCGAGAACACACGAGGGACTCATCGAAGGGCGGAATGACTGTGTGAATGAATGAGGCCACTCCTGGCCATCACAGGCTAAATAGCAGACTGACGATTTTGAGTTTACTTGATGCAAATGACAAAATATGGTTTATCTGGTAGAAAAGGTTTTAAAACTTGGGCTCTGGGGGCGAGCGCTCAATCCACGGAGCTGAAAAGGTTGAGAGCATTCGGATCTCGATGTGAGGATGTGAGTGGAAACAGGCTGTGTTTGGAGGAAGCTTTGTCCATTTAAACTTCGTGTCTGTGACCGGAAGTCTATACCAATAAGCATGTGAATTTTTTAAAAAAATTTTCAATCTTTAGTTCCAGAGTCTCAATATTCATCAGCTTAAAAAAAAAAAAAAAAATCATTTCTTAGGTATTTTTCTTGCTTTCGGACAGCAGGTGGCGATATGGGGTGAGGTGTGGGGAGCTTGGGGGCAATGAGGTTGGATAATGTCATAGTGAAGAAGGAAGTATGTGGAGACCTGGATAGCAAATTGATCAGATGAGAGAGAGAGAGAGAGAGAGAGAGAGAGAGAGAGAGAGAGAGTGTGTGTGTGTGTGTGTGTGTGTGTGTGTGAGAGAGACAGACAGACGAACCCAAAAAGGGAAAGTTTTTTAGAGATGTGGTAACATTTTGGCTGAGAAAGGTTGACATTCATCACCTTTATGAAACACTTTTCTCACCAAATTCCAGACAATATTTCACCTGGAAAGCTCAGGAGCCCCCAGAAGGTCTCTAGCTCCTGCTAGCCGTTTCCATTACTATTTCATTATGTGTAAGATTCTCCTTCCTCTCATCCCTTCCTGCCATTCAGCGTTTACAGAACGCCTCCCGTATCCCATGCCCTGTGATGAGCACTAGAAATATTGTGACATGTGAGGTCTGGTCCCTGCACCGTAGGAGCTTGTAGTTTAGAAGCAGCAGACATGTGGACCCCAAATCAGCAATGTGTTATGGGTCCTAGAATGGAGTCAGGATCACAGCAGGATAAAGAAGAGTCACAAAGGAAGGAGCTGTCACTTCCGTGGCTAAGTAAAAACCTCATGGAAGATGGGAACTTCGAGCTGCGTGTGAAAGATGAGTAGATGTCCACCCTCACACTAGGTTGGGAAAGGGACACTGTTAGGAGAGTTTTGCCCCCATGAACCGTTCAAGTGTGTGTGGTGTGTCTGAGAAAGGTTGGTTGGGTCTTAGCATGTATTGATAGTCGTCCGTAATCAAAGGGACGATCAATCGTTACCATTACCAGTCTCGTTTTTGAATTTGAAAGTGCGAGAGGATGTGCACGCGGCAAAACTCGACTTCCTCACCATGATTCCTTACATATAAGAATGTGTGTGATAGAGTAATTATACCATAAATTGGACTTCACGTATTCAAATGTTTTTATGGGGTTGAGATTAGATATGGGCCAGAATGGCCCTAGAAATCTGATTCTGGGAAGAGTAGGAATGAAATAAAATTGATGAACTATTCAGAGAGATGGAAATTTCAGAAAACTAAGAATCTAGAGAGAGGCTAGTAAGTTGGCTTTATGCAGCCACCGCCACGGGCGTCTGAACGGTGGGGCTGCGTGAGCGCATCGGAGGTGGTCCACGAGGAAAGGTCCTGATGGTTGTGTCTAGGCAGGCAAAAGGAGTCGGAGAGGGAAACGCGACAAAAAGGTGCTTGCTCGTCAAACTTCGAGGATGGATGGCAGCGCTAATTTGGGCGTCGGGTAGCTGTGGACAGGGCGGGGCAAGCCTTTCAGGTGAGAGGTGTGTTTCGTTGACCACTGTTTTCCCAGCGCCAATCACAGGTCTGGAAAATCCTTGCTCAAAAATAATCTGTTGGATGGAAAAATGAAATAAGGCAGATGGACTGGGTGCCAGCAAGCAAGCAAAGACCGGGTTAAAATGTTTGTTAGCCAACCTAGGAGTGAAATGTAAAGTGGCGTCTTTTAGAGGCTGCGGACGGATTTCACGAAACTCACACGAGTCATGGGAACCAAGTGGCCTTCAGTCGCCCCTCCAGTGGGTTCTGGCATCGCTGAGAAGAAACTGCTTTCCACCCTCCTTTCCCCTTCCGTCCATCCTTCCCTCCTTCCCTTCCGTCTTTTTTTTATTCTTTTTCATGTTTTTGTTTTTATTTCAGGTACATTGAATTACAGTGTTTCCCTCAGCTCCCTTCTTTCCTCCCCCCCTTCCTTCCCCACCCCTTTCTTCCTCGTCTCCTCTTCTTCCTTCTGCCTCCTCTGTACCCCCCGTCCTTTCCTACTCTATTCTTATGTGAGTGACAAAGAGAGTATTGAAAATAAATAAAATAACGGAGCATAGTTCCAAGCGTTTAATGCAAAGTGGGAAAATTATAACCCTTGGGCTGTGAGTGGCAGACAGCTCCAACGGCAGATTTCGGGGGACTACGAGACCTTCTGTTGGGGGGCGGGGAGCAGTGCCTTATTGGCCTTATCGCCACATTTATTCAGGAAATATTAACACACAACTGTATGGGACGTGGTACTGTGTTAAGCACCCTGAGGGACACAGAGTTCCTTGTCCTTCGAGAATGTGTGGATCAGTGGGTCTAGAATCTAGACTCTAGGTTAGATACACACACAAGTAAGTACTGTATCAAGTGGGAAGGGACACTGTGACAGAGGAACAAAGTATATGATGCGGGAGCTATTTTTATCGTGGCAGTCTGAAATCGGACTGGGATCTATCCTGGTTTACGTTTCCAGGAAAGAATATGAATTTATATTAACAGTTGTCCAGGATCAGGAAGTCCCTCGTGATAACTGACATGAACCCTAATGGATTCAGAATCTAGTTGCTTATTTTCGTTTCAACATTTCCATTAAATTCTTAACCTGAAAGGTTTAACTTAAGAGAAGAGCCTTAAAAATTCCAATAGACGAGGTTAGTAAGACTGTTGGAATATCTTCCTTGATTCACAATTGAATTGTATATTAGAATGTAGCTAACTTTCCAGAATATAGTGAAAGGTTAACTTCACATTATTATTAGGCATAACCTTGTATTAGCATACACATTATGACTTTACATTATTATTAAGTTGCTGTATTGTGTATTTGGTAAAAAATCAAAGCTGTTTTATTTCAGGCCACTGGTATTCTCTTATTTAGAGTCAGATTTGTCCTCGTAGAATTTCTTTTCAAGATAAGAAATGATAGTCTATAACAAGTATTGAAGATTTAATGGGTCCAATAGAGAAACTTCATGGAAATAAGTTAAAGAAACCTTTAACACTTTCTCTCTCTCCCTCCCCCCGCCCCTTCCCTCCCTCCCCTTCCTCTCTCTCCTCCCTCTCCCTCTCTCTCTTTCAACCTTGCACACACACACACACACACACACACACACACACACATGCATCTGGGGCTTTTGGAATTTTCATATCATCGAAAAGGCTTACCTTCTGCAGAAAGCCCTTGACCCCGAGGTACCTTGGAAAATTTTAGGAGCTGGCCTAATCCCATATACGTTCCAGGCAAATTCTGACAGCCTTATTGCTTTTCATCATTAAGTGATCCTGGAACTTTTCCTAAATAGTCGGGCATATTAATGCCGGCGTCTTGATTCGGTTCCAAGCCAACCGTCAATTTATTCCACTTGGGCCAGTCACAGCATTCTTCCCCACTCCTGCTGCGACCCGGGCCATTCCAGGAGCCCCTGGTGTGCGCTGTTACTATTTGCGGAGCTCTCGGGAGACAGAAAAGCCAAATACCACGGTTCTGTTATCACCACCAGTCAGGGAATCGGCCTCAGAGGAATAAAGGTGAGAAGAGAGGAATTAACATTGATAAATGACTTGCAAAGCAGACTCTGCTGTAGAAAGGGTCTAAACAGTACGAAAAAGAGTGGAGACAGCATGCAAATGTGATTAAGGAGGAGGGGTCAGAGGGCA
>NW_011888975.1:1708298-1708749 GCF_000151845.1 Pteropus vampyrus | reverse complement strand
TGGAAAATCCTTGCTCAAAAATAATCTGTTGGATGGAAAAATGAAATAAGGCAGATGGACTGGGTGCCAGCAAGCAAGCAAAGACCGGGTTAAAACGTTTGTTAGCCAACCTAGGAGTGAAATGTAAAGTGGCGTCTTTTAGAGGCTGCAGACGGATTTCACGAAACTCACACGAGTCATGGGAACCAAGTGGCCTTTAGTCGCCCCTCCAGTGGGTTCTGGCATCGCTGAGAAGAAACTGCTTTCCGCCCTCCCTTCCCCTTCCGTCCATCCTTCCCTCCTTCCCTTCCGTCTTTTTTTATTCTTTTTCATGTTTTTGTTTTTATTTCAGGTACATTGAATTACAGTGTTTACCTCAGCTCCCTTCTTTCCTCCCCCCCTTTTTTCCCCCCCCTTTCTTCCTCGTCTCCTCTTCTTCCTTCCGCCTCCTCTGCACCCCCCGTCCTTTCCT
>NW_011888975.1:1690106-1705667 GCF_000151845.1 Pteropus vampyrus | reverse complement strand
TCTTCCCCTGCCTCCAACCCCCACTCCTCTCAACTGTTCACCATCATAGACAATTTGAAAACTCGTGTCGCCAGGTAAAATCAGCCCAGCCCGACTCTTAAAGGGAAAACTTTCAGGAATGAGCATCGTGATAGCACAGAAAGTATGACAGGAGTGGGTCGCTGGTGAGATTGATGGGCAGTTTATTACTTGTTCTTGGAAATTGCATGAAAAAGACGAGATGCTCAGATCCCGAATTGGACTAGATTTTGAGATGAGATGGGGCGTCGAGGAAAATCGATGCTCTCAGAAATCTGATCTCATGGGAGGAAGGTGGGCCGAGCAGGCGAAAGCAGTGAGTCTACATAGTACAAATCTCAGGTGAGTTTCCGCCCACAAAATCCAACGATCAGGAGCAATAATCCCGTCTTATTTACAAATATTTGATCCCTGATTTTCATGTTTCCTGCCTGCGAGACATGGGGATCGCACTGTTCACCACACAGAGAGTCCGGGAGGCGAGGAACGTTTTAATTTTCTCAAGCGCTTCGCGTGTTCCTTGGAGGAGGAGCGCTGCCGTGAAACCATAGCCTTTGGTTTCCAGGTGCAAGTGTGTCCAAAACCCCAGGTGCAAATACGTCCAGATTTCAGCACCACTAATCTTCTCATTTGTCTTCCTGTTCCTCCCCTGCGTTTGTTACAGTCCCTGCCAGCACACGAAACACAATAGAAACGTCGATTCAATGTTCGAAATGAATTTAGGAGAAAACAACACGGTAACTTAGAGACTCTTTTGAATTCGGAGTTGAAAGATAGCTTACGAGTGACCCAATCGAACCTATTCTGGGATTGAGAACCCAGTTCCTCGTCTGGGATTCGCGGCAGACGGAATCCAGGCTTGCGTAAAGATTTTCGCAGGTAGGGAGCGTCCTATCTCACAGAACAGCTGTTCACTTGGAAGGGTGAAAATTAGCTTTATAAAACTTTTTAAACATTCCGTGGATGCGTATACTTATCTGCACGCATAACACACATGCTCATTTAGAAGAGGCCTAGTCCCTGTATAAACCGCATTTTCTTCTTCAAAAGCTAGTCACGTGGGCTGAGGAGAGTGAGGGTACTTCTGGAGTAAATAAGAGTATTGGAATAGTATTTAAAATCTGGGAAGTGTGCCCACAGTATTTACCACTGTTTTAGGAAAGCATATTTATGCTTTTAGTACCAAGCACATCTTTTTATTGATTCAGGGACTTCTACCATTTCACAAGGAAAGCAGATTGACTGTGAATAAAACTTTACTGATTTTTTTCCCCCGTCTTCCTGCGGTAACCAAATGCTTTCGGCCACTAGAGTCTAATGAGTAACAGCTGTGCTCGAAGTGCTCCTATAGATAAAAATTAAAAGTAGGACAACATCGAAGGACTTTTTTGTTGTTGGAATAACAATGGCTGTAGGAACTAAGAGATGGCCGGATGTGTCATTCAGCCTCTTCACACAATAAATTAGGAAACTGGCGGACCCCAAGAATCCAGCGCCTTGGGACAGAAGCCGAGACACCCTGGCCCTGCCTGCAGCTGTGAGAATTTGCAGTGGGAGGGTCTAGGTTCACCCATTGGAATGTCTTCGCAGGTCTGATTTACCCGGTATCTGGCATTAGCATGGCTACATGTGATAACTGTACCCGATGGACTGTTACAGCCGGACACACAAGGGTGTCCTTCCAAACCTCTTAGCTGCAGAATGAGGAAACTGGGGTGATTCGCACAAGATCAGTTAGCTCGTTGCGACACTGGGACTGGAACTTGAGATCCTGTTTAGTGCTTATTACCTTCCACTCATGGCTTTCCCGTAGCTGCCGGATGGTTGTCCCCACACAAAATAAGATGCCGTCTAAGTGCTACGTGCGTCAACACTGAACCAATCGTTCTTCCCCAACCCCTTTCTTTAGCAAAAGCTTTACGGCGTGGATTTGACGCTAGCATCACCTGTCTGTTCACACACACTCGGTGGAAGGAGTGAGTGGCCTTGGGTGGAGGGGTCGTTCTTTCGTGCTGGGATTATGTACAGGTGTGAGAGTCTCTACCACAGTTTGGTAGAGGTGAGTATTTCCTTCTTCAGAATAAAGAACCAAACACTTTTTCTCTGCCAGCCGTGCTTGAGTCTTCACTTGGATGTACCGGGACCAGTCACTTACATTTCCCGTTAGTCCAAATCACTCCTTGTTAGTTCAGACTCACTCCTCCAGTCAACAAGGAATCTATAAGAGGTACGAACGGGCATCTTTATCCCCAACTATCCCGACCCCCGCTCCTCTTTTCACTTCCTTTTCTGAGTAAACTCTTATTTGTTCTATTCTCTGGGACCTTTGCTGGAAGGAACCTCTGTTGAAGTAGTAGCACAGGCTTAGAGCAATGTAGGCTGATTCTTCTGGAACCTTCTAGGAGTTCAGTTGGAGGAAGAAAATGTAGACATGCTTGCCTCTAGCCTTCACCATAAAAGGCTTGGGCGCTTGAGTTTCCTCTCTCTGTAGGTAATGTAACATAACATGTCCAAAACCAGTACGAAAGACACAGAGAGGACCGACACCTCACACCTGCACCGGTCACTGCTTCAAGGGGCAAGGTAGGCGGGGTGAAGGTGGGGGTGACACATGAGAAGAACAGGGCCGTGGGGTGGTAAGACATGTTTGTCTATGGCTCCTTGAAAGCCCAGTGGGGGTTGCTCCCGTACTGTAGGAATGGTGGTAAGTGCGTCATTAGCCGTGACCAGCAGTCGCCTGTTTCATAGGGTGCTGTTTCATAGCATCGTATTGCCATAGTTACAAAAAGATGCCATAAGACGCAGCTGGCAGTGCAGAAGGGACGTGGTTAAGATTCGTCAAACTATTAGAAGTTCTTTATATAAAAAATTACCTCACGCAGTGACTCTACGAGTCCAATTTTTCCAGTTAAAAAGAGGGGCAAAGAACACATTTTGCCATTTGTGCTAGAGATTCGTATCTCTTAGCTTAAATGCAAATCGCTTTAAAAGCTAGGAAAACCTATAAAAGTTTTAAATGTTCCACACTGGGGCTTAAACTAAGAGTCTTTGTCAAATAAAATGGATTCTGGAAGATCTGCTTTGAGCCACTTTCTTTGCATCTAAGCACAGCCTCTCTCGGAGGAAGGAAATGGTAAAGTTCTCGCAGGGAGAGAAAACGTTCACCACTCAGTAAAAATCCCAGGCCTGGCTTCATGAAAGCTTTAATTTAGCTCAGCTCTCTCCTCTGCGAGTTAATTTAGAGAACCAATAAAAAGAGATTACTTTTGGACCGAGAATCTGCCTGGCACATTCTTTGAACCTGATAGAGCTAAACAAAGCTACGCAAAGTCCTGTAATTTTGGGAGGAGGTCATCTGCTAGGGATGGCCCTGTGATAGCTTTTGTGCGCCCAGCAGGCCAAATGGGAAGAAACAGACTCTAATCTGGAGCGTCACAGAGACGTGGAGCTACTTCTCAAGCACGCACTAGCGAGTGTGTGTGAGCGCACACATGCACACACGCATCCGGCCAGGGGGCGGCGGGGAGAAAGGGGAGAACCTCGGCCGAGAAGTAACACCAGCTGTGACGCCTAATGGGTCACCATTTCGGTTACCGGATCTCCAAACTTCAGTCACGTCACCGGAAAATGGGAACAGTTGTCTCCCCTGATGGGTTGTCATACTGGATGTACAGGAGTTTATACATTCAGTCACCTTACAAATATGAAATTTGGGTTTTGATTTTTTTCCTTGCCTGTATCGAGTCTAGCTTTTTCTTTCTCATGTAATGTAAGATGATCATAGAAAATTAGAGAAGAGTCTAGAAAAAAAAAAAAACAGTAAGGGGGAAATAGTCATTATTTCATTTCTCAGAGGTGAACACTCTTAATGTTTTGATTTATTTCCTTCCAGTCTTTTTCTGGCTGAATATTGCTTTATGTAGTTAAGAATATACCGCATGTGTAACTCGCATTCATATATATGGGTATATATACACGTACATTCACAAGTGTTCTGCCATATCATTAAAAAGCCCTTATGAAACATAACTTTTAATAACACACATTCCCCTCCTTGTCTTACTAACATTATAGCCAATGTCATAATTATCATTTACTGAATGCTATGTACCAAACCATATATAAGTGGTTTACATATGTTTATGTTATTTTACTTCATTCTCATGAAAGATGTTTGTATACTGAGACGAACATAGCCAATAAAACCAAAATATGGAAGAGACAAATAGTATTAATCTGTGAATCTCTGAGAGAAACTCCAGGACCATCTAAACTAATTTAACTGGCAACGAAGCAACGGTAACGCAATGACCTCACGCTTCTTTGGAAAGTGGAAGCTAAATAAGGATATGTATATTTCTTGATCTCTACTACCACTTACAGAAGTACTTGAAAATAATTTTTTAATTTTATTGTAATGTCTGGAAAACAAAGCATCTCTTTGTTTTTCTGTTCCTAAGGAACGAAGTCATTTAAAGATGAGTTAATGCCTCCGTGAAATGCAAAAAGGCCTCTTCCAGAAGACTTAGGCACCGCTCAGGGTTTGGGAGGGTGTGTTAGCATCACAGTGGTGGCCTTTCGCTTATTAAAAGTCACTGTTTTTCTGACCTTTTAGCTTCTAAATGAAGCAGCTGAAAGAAATAACACCATATTATCTCTTTAGCTTTCAGAAATCAGTCTCGTGGTTTCCACTTTTACCGACAGAACACAGTCAGAGCGGAAGTGGAGAAACCTTGCTGCTGACTCGATGGGCCAGTGGTTTTTAAGCAATGACTTTCGCAGCCACCCCGTCTCTCTGCTGAAAGCTGGCTGGTCTACCAGCCTGGCTAGCCAGGGTGAAGGGAGAATGTGGAGAAGGGTCTCGAGGCTCTTAACTTTCTAATCCTCCCTTCAGAGAGGCCCTTGGGCCACCAAGACTGTTGTTGTGTTGACGGTCTGTAATCCTTTGTCAGAGTAATTGACGGTGAAGTCTGCACTTTTGCAGCTAATGATAAATAGGGCTTTTAAAGGTTGTAATTTCTTGTTTAACCAGTGCCAGTTGCAAATACTTCGTGCTGAGGAATAATTCCTCTGTGCCAAATAAAATACAGTGGAAGTCTGTGGGGCGGTTTTTCAGCTTATTGTTAGTCGCAGCTTGCCTGACAGAGCGCTTTCCATGCGGGAGATAAATGCTCGGCCGTCTGGCTGCCAGTTTTAGTACAGAAGGGACTTTTCTTGTGGAAAAAGCTTTCCTGTTTCTCCAGTAAACATTAATAAGGTTTTTTTTTTTTTTTTTTTTTTTTGAAACTTTCCATTTTTATTCTGTTACAGAGCTCTTTCAGAGAGGTAAATGTTTGGCTCCTTGACATGAGAGCGAGTCTTTGAGATTTAAAAGTGTCTCGCTTCTTTCTGTCCCATTCTGGAGCTCTGGGTTTGCACAGAGCTCCTCCAGATAAAGGCCGAGAGGAGGCCTCTCGTCAGTTCGCAGAAAGCTGTGTCATGAGCAATAGGATTGGGGACAAGGGTCGAGAGGCGTCTGTCCACTCCAAAGGGAAGGTCACAGTAAAGAAGCAGGAGGATGGCCAGCAGGAGAGAAATAAGGGTTCCCGTGGGTCCTAAAGGGGACTGGCTTGCTTAGATTCAAATGGGATCACTGCCTTTAAAAAGGAAACAAAGTGACCCAAAAATATGGTGAGAAATACCCATTTGCCTCAAAGTACAAATGGATGCCTTTCGGGGTGGGGGGATTTGTATATACATAATTATATTTTAAATGTCCCAGTAGAGTTAATGATTTAAAATTATCCTAAGGTCATTTTTTTTTTTGTCCTGATATTATGTTTTTGAAAATTTTCACTTTTTAATGAGTCAAGTTGCTGAAAGTGAGGCTTCTTAGGAGCCGGGGAGGGATGGGGAAGGTCAGGATGGAGCCTTCCAGAACCCCTAACAGAGGCGCACGGACTTTCTGGGTATGTATTTGGTCCATCTGGAGAGGCCTTCAGAGCGCCCCGATGTCGCAAAGCGATTGTACTTCTTCATGCCCTGAATTCGCACTTCGCGTCGTTAGTGACTTGGGTACACGTGTACTTCATAGATTGAAAGAAAGCCAAGCAGGAGACTTAAAAGCAGGCCAGACGAGGGAGACGGTGGGAGATGATGGACAGAGCGATCGGGAAGGGAGTTCACGAACCAGAGAAGCCTCGAGCATCCTGACCATTAGAAGTGGCAGCACGGGCCACACGATCAGCAGTGACCTGCCAGCTCCAGAAAACATCGATGTTCATCTCCTGCCCCGTCAAAACCAAGCGCCGTGCAATTACCCATCTGAAAAGCCAGACTGCTCCCGTCACCCAATCCCCTGCCGAAAAAGTCTGTCCCCGACTCCCGCGCGCGAAAGGATGACGTCCCAGGGCCCGTGGAAGGGGCCGTGGCGGGCCCCAGTGCACGTGGAAGGGGCCGTGGCGGGCCGTCTGGCCTGCTTCGCCTCTCTCCCCAGCCCAGGGCTCCCAGATCACACCGCTCACCCGCCCCGCGTTCTCGAGATGTCTGCTTTTTCGAACCTCTAAAAATAGGCGACGACATGCTCCTTCGCGGGCCGTTGTCAGGAACAAATGAGGTGAAAATCCACCGTTAGAAATGGGTGGATTTCAACCACCCCACTCCATCCATCACTAACAGCCTTTTCCCCAGGCCAAAATGTTTATTTTGTTCTTTCAAAATCCCATGCAATTAGGTCCTCCTTTTCTGTGACTCTTTTGTCACGTGTTAAAATACGGCTGGTCCCTCGCTTGTGCCGCAGCTGTACAGTGTGTGCCCTCCATTATTTTGCTCAGCTCGTGTTCTGGAAGTTACTTGTTTATATACTCATTTTTCTCACCGAACGGTGAACTTCTTGTGAAAGTGGAGGCCATTGACCTTTCGGACCCGCCAGCCAGTAGGTGTTCAATAAACATACGTTACATTCAGTGGAAAGAAAACACGAGACAGGAAATCTGAATTGATTCGTCCTTGCAACATAATTTGAATTCCATGTTTTAAAGGTTTGCGGAAGGCTTCGGCGTGAACTCAGTGTAATTTGTGGGCATCTGACTCTTCCATCTCAAGCCAAATGCTTTGCTTGCTTTGTTCAGGAATTGTACATTTGTCACATGGAGTTGAGGTGTGTGTGTGTGTGTGTGTGTGAGAGAGAGAGAGAGAGAGAGAGAGAGAGAGGAGAGAAGAGAGAAGCTGGCCCACATTTCTGCCAACAAATGTAGTTTATATCACAAAAAGTTTAAAAAGAGAACTACCCAGCTTAACTTCTTAGCAGGGCCAACAGGTTCCTTATGCCGAGGTGCTTGCCCATGTTCATGTTCAAAGATAGCGAATTTTGATTTGTTTTCTTGTGTTTTCCATTGTTCAAGCACATGAGCACCCTCTGAAGGGTAAACAGTCGAATTTACATTTTGTTTTGATAACGCTTAAGACTGTAGGATGTGGCTCTTCCATAACTGGCAGTAACAGAGTATTTCAAACAACTCAGGGCTCCCAGAAGGCTGAGCTTGTGGCAGTTTCGTGGTTTACGACGCTGACGGTAATGGACGGGTACTTGATCTGCACAGTTACCTTGACCCCGTTGGCCTCATGCATAATCAGATTTACCATCCTGAGAGAGTCTTATAACGAGTTAATCGGGAGAAAAATAGAAATGGCTTGCAGGCTGTACGTTTAATTCTCAACTTTTTGCCAAATCCAAGTCTCAGAAGCATTTCTCTGAATGAAACACATCTGATGAAAATCACGTGATTGCAACCCAATCACATCAAGAAGTTGGTCTATTCATCTATTTTAATTTCTGGCTTAAAATGATACCCAACACACTCTCACAAATTCCTATCCACTCCTTAAAAGTCTTTCCACTCTTTTTGTAACCTCTGCATTCTCTCAAGATCTCGAGTTTTATGAAAAGTAAGTATAGAGTGAAGTGTTTTGGAACTTGGGCTCTGTAGCCAAACTACCAGGAGTCAAGGTCAGCTACGTGCCCTTAGTCAGGCTGCTCAACCTCTCTCAGACTCAGTTTCTTCATCTGCAACACGGGCATAATGACAACGTGAGCCCTGGGGTAGTGAAATATGAAATAAACACCTAACCGTGGCTCCTGGCAAATAGTAAGTGCTCAGAAATTGTTTGTTTTATTAAGAAACAAACATTTATTAAGATATAATAAATATTTAATTAGGAAGTAAATATTAAGTGCTTACTTGGGAAATCATATCTACATAACGTCACATTCTATGAAAAATATGTAAGAAAGGTACAAAATACTGTCTCTGCCTTCACTGAGTTATGACATTACATAATAGTTGTATAATATCTTACTTATACATGTAGTGTTTTTAGAAAAGTCGTCTTATTTGTACCTCACAATTCTAGGAGACATTTAGGACTTTGTTGTTGTTGTTAGTTAAGAAACGAGCCTACGAAAGGTATGGAATTTGCTGAAACTGAGTGACAGCGACGGGCCTGGCATTCAGGCCGTCTTTTAGTCACTGTCACTTCTGATACACGGCAGTCTCCCTCTGAGTCGCTGTTGAGACTAAAATACATAGAAAATGAAGAAGACAATGTGACCGTGTATAACAATGTGCTGAATTCTCTAAGTCAAGCACTTGGTACAATTAGAGTTAAGGAAAGAGAATAATGTCATCTGGAGAAGTTGGGAAAAGTAAAATAAAAAAATTTAACTAGAGGTAAAAATAATGAACTCGCCCACTGATTTTTTAAAATTTCGAAATGTTACTAAACATCGATTTCCCTGTGTATTAAATTAGATAAATGTTGCTTTCCTTTGTTTTGCTAAACTGTATTAAATTACTAATACTTTTTGGGGGGTTAAAATTATCTTAAGTGCTCTTTCCTTATGCCATAAAGACATTTGGAATATAAATGAAATAGCATATGTGAGGTGTTTTATGATCTCTGGAAGAAAGGCGCCATAGAAATGCAACCTCTCAACCCTCAGAAGTTATGAACGCAATTACATTGTCTCTGGCTAATGGGATTCTCTTCCCTCCAACTGCACTGAGAATCAAGTGGGGAACATAGATTTCTAGTTCTTTCTCTGAGGTTCAAAAATCTCTAGGCTGTGGTTAACTTTTGGCTCGAGACCACAAAAAACACACTCCAAATATTCATCATGTCCAAAGGTTAAGTAGGGCTCACAAGATGTAACTGATTTATTGGCCATTGGTCACCGCAGTCATTCTGCAGGACCGTGTGCTAACGTGCCTTCTCAGCTGTCCTATATTCTTAAAAGGACCTGGAGAAGCAAGATGGACTTTGGAAGGCCAGTGGCATTCATCTCCCTGCCTCCTGTCCGGAGCTCCCACAGGGGATGCACTTAGAGAAACTCACCTTCGTCTTTGTTGAAACAAATGGTAGAGAGATTTACCCCCGCAGATCTGCAGCCTGTGCAGAATAGACTCGACACCAAACTGCTCTTAATCCTAAGTATTAGACCCTCTCTCTCTCGGTCTGGGGAATAAATTGTTTTTCTGGATGGTCTCCTTTTGGAAGAAGCATCAACTTGGACTCTGACTAACAGGCCTGGGTTCTGTTGTTGCTGGATCCTTGGTAACATTATTTTTCCAGCCCTGACAAGAAGCTGCTTTTCTAAGCAGGAACCCATAAAACTTACCTAGTGGCTTCGGTCTGGACTTTGAAATATGTACCACGAACAATTCCAAAGCCTTGCGTATTACTTGGGTCCTAGTGGGATGGTGTCGGAGCATAAACTCTCTGAGTTTAATGGAGAGCATCCTCAGGGATTCACCTTTAATGTACCCCCGCTCCTTCTTTTGTTTGTTTGGGTTTTTTTTTTTTTTTTTTTTTGCCCCATTTCCTCCTCCGTGTCTGCATCGTGCAGCAATTCAGGGCCCCGCTGATATGGTACTTGGTTGTACTAACCAGCACGACTTGGCGATTGACTTTGCTGGAAACCTTGCACACGCGGCCTTGGTTTATTCAAATCTTAAACATATGAAATATCTATTTAAAATCCTTTTTGTGTGTGCTGTTTACAACTGAGTCCAGCTGGCACTGATATCACATGAGCCATTGTCTGAGAGCGCCTACCTAGAAACTACGAAGTCAGAGCGAGTTACCAGATACAGCCAGCAATAGACTGGGTGATGAGGATATAGTCGTAATGGGCTCTACAGGAAGCCCGAGCAAGTAAAACCTTCCCCAGTGCCACGGGGTGGTCTGCTCCTCTGTGGGCAAGTGGATCTGCTTCCAGTTACCACGTTTATAGCGCTGTTAAAGTTCAACCCAGGATTCTCTGAGCTGAGTCACACGTAAGCCCCACAGAGACACACATCCACGCCGCCCCCTACACGCACACTTTATAAGAAACGAGTCTCCCATCTTTAAATGTTAGATTACCTTAAAGTTCCAGAACTCTATAAAATAGTTTTTCATGTTTGCTCTCTCTTCCATGGTTTGAAAATATTTCTATTTTCTTTAAAAATTGGCTAAAAGAAAATGGGCATCCATGCAATGTTGAAATAACCCTGATGTCCACAGAGGTTATCAGTAATGTTTTATGAAACATCTAGAACACTGCAGATTTGACCTCAGAAAAGTATAGCCATGAAATTACATAATATCTAGTTAATCCATTGTTAAATTCATGTCTTCCAAAATTAGAGATAATTAGTAAATAGATATATTATTTTTTACTATATCCCTCTTTGGGTACACAGATTTATTCATTGGTCAAATATCTGAAGAGGAATTTCTCATTTAAAATCAGAAAGAGATACTAAAAACAGTCTAATACCATGCCCCATCTGACAGATCGACCAAGTTACATTCTTAAAATCACATTACCGGAAAAAACAACATGACTTTGTAGGGCCAGACAGGGTGAACACTCAGGTTGATTTCTAAGCCGCTGGAGTTTGTTTGTTTTTTTTTCCCTCCACCATTATATAAAGTTGTCTTTATGATAAAAGCCTATGAAAAAAACTTTTGTAAACAATGGATTGCCGAAAGTGTGGGAAAGGGCATAAAATCACTATCGTGTAAATCTGATCTGTGACCTATGACTAATTAGAGATAATCTTTGAGATAAAAAACGGGCTCTCTCGAGTCCAGACGTTAGCCGCACTGATATCACTTGGCGACCACCCAGGCTTAGTGGCCAGCCAGGCTAGTGCCCCGTTGGCCTTGGGGACAACTGGAACTGGTGCTGAAAGTAAGTCTCCAGGAAAGAAAACCATAAGAACCCTTTAGCCAAGGAGACTCACTCCAACCTAACAGATCTGCAGCAGACAAAGAAGTTTCACGACGCTGTCAAGGGCGGCGTGACCACCAACTCTGGAAAACCCTAGTCTGGAAATAACCAAATAGAACAAAGGCAAGGACGCCAGCGGGGACTTCGACACACCTCTGAACAGCCAGAGGGGGCAGATTTCCTTGTAGGTAACTTCCTCTTTGATGGGATGAAAACGTTTGAAACTGCAGCTTACAACGTCCCCACGTTGGCCCAATCAGTTAGCATACGTGCACTTTCTAGAACCGATTTATGGCAAACATTATGTTTCTAAAATCTGATTTCCCAAGATCTCTTCTCCTACCTATACACCTGATCCGTATATGTTTTGTATGAGTCCCTGAGTTTGTAAAATCTTCCAGTGGATTCCTAACGTACTTCGTTTTAAAGGTGCTGACTTCCAGTAAATGAACCACATGGTTCAATCTTGCGCCATCTTAATCGGAATTACACAGGAACAGGGGAGGAGAGAGCTGGCAAAGGGAGCCCTATCGGTGGCTGGGGGATGATTCGGCACTGGGATGACACACTCGCTTGTTCTTTCTCCTGGTTCGACATACTCTTATCAAAGTTCTTTCTTGAAAGTAATTTTAAAAGTTGGGAAAATTTTAAAATAGTGGACATCTGAGGAAAAAATGCAAGATGGTGGAAGGAAGAATTCCTGTAATGGGATTAAAGGCATGTTGGGAACAGATGCCAAGGAAAAGAATGGTTTCGTTGGTGACTAAAAAGTCATTCTTCTTACCCTTGGTTAACGTTCCTCGTTACCATTCTCTTTTTAATCAACAAAACTTATTAGGTCTTTTCTCCATCCTGGCTTCCTCCTGTCATGAGTCGAGAAGTATGAATTCTTCTTGCCAACTTTCAGATGATGGGGAGTTGGAAGTGGTGGCTATGACATGAGTCACAGTGACACACAGATTACTCATAGGTTTCCACTCCATGCAGACAGACAGAATCACCTATTAACAAGGAGTTCAGCAACAGGGGACATGATTCAGTGGAACAACATTATTCCACATGGATTTTGGGGTGTTTTGCCCAAAACTTTTTTTCTCATACGACTCTTGTGCATCATCTTCCTTAGTAGTCACATATCCCTGGAGAGGAAATCGCCACATAATTAAGGTTTAGGTGTGGCCGACAGGCAATAACGTCCCTGTATGTTGGAGAATGAATTAACCAGGCTTTCGCCCAGCTCCTTTGCTGGTGAAATGGGAGAGAAGACACGGTGATTAGAAGAGAATACAACCTTAAGCATATATTTTTTGGAACAGAAATAACTGTACCGGATCACATCTGAAATGGTCAATAATTCCATATGTGTCATCATTATCAAAATCAAACAGCTACTTTGTGCTATTAAGATGAAAAGAGTTCTGTTCTACGTACATGTGCACCTGCCTTCAGGCTTACCTTCTGCTTGGGGAGATCATCACTGAGGCAAATTCACGCACAAAGAAAGTGCATGAAAGACCTGGATAGCACATGCTTCTGGAACTTGCATGCCTTAGAGAGACGGCAGTAGGTCTTTGTAACAGGAACACTCGTGTGCCAAGACTTTACAGAAACGCACCCCCGAGTGTGAGTTGGCCAGGGTGGGCACGATAGGCATTTTCGCCAAGCACAGTTAACACACTCATTCAGCCATTCAAAGAAAGGCGCCCGAAGTGGGCCACGCCCTGACTCTAGATGCTGCTGGGGCAGCCCCGACACAGGACAGGAAAGGTGCCTGCCCTCATGACGCTCCTGGGACGTGCTGTTTGGCAAAGGGAGATGAGGTCAGGCAAGAACGCAAATGAAACACAAGGAAAATATGTTTTTGTCACCATCATCAGTAGCACAAGTAGAGAAGGGCAATGGAGTGACAAGTCACAGTACAGCTGAGAAAAGGGTACTGAATTTCAAGGGTGACGAGAGAGAGAGGCTCCTGCTGACCACCACCCGCTTCTGATCCACCACCCACTTCGATGTCTCCGTCCTCCTCCCTCGCCCGCGGCTGTTCTGATGGCCACCATGTGTACTGGAATATGTTCACTCCGTTGTTTCTTTGCTTTTCCAGTGCATGCGTAATTAGACTCCAGTTCTCATCCGACATATTATCTAGACGGAGGTTTTCTGGAGCAAAGACCAAAACAAAACAAAGCACAACCGAAAACATAGCAACCAAAGGACATGATTCAGTCACTGCCTTAAACAAGTTCATTCTTGAGAGTTTTCTACTGGGCTAGATACTGAAAACATAAAAACAAACCTAAAAACCCAGGATGCTAGATTTTAGTCACCCAGCCCGACCTGTCATTTTTGCTAGTCAGGGCCCTGCGACCTAACAGCACACAGATCTGGCCGGTCATCCTTCCGAAGGAGGAGCTGAGCCTCCCGATTGCCAATCCAGGATCCTTTCCACAATTGCCCCATGACAGAATTTAGAGCAAAATATAAGGAAATGTGTATACCTAGTTGTTACAGGTTTAAGAACCTGTGCTGTTTCTGTCTTAAAGCAAACCGTTTTACAGACGAGAAAGTTGAAACACAGAGGCGTTAGTGTGATATAGCCCTCAAAAAATGGCCAGCTTTAAACCACAGTTTGGCTTTTCTTATTCTTGAAAGAGAATTTTAATTTCCTTTCGCTTAAACATTATTTAAAAATACCAAGCTTCGTGCGTTGACTGTTTTAGCATACTTCTGTCTTCATATTAGTTTGATGTCCAAGCAAGACCAGCACACAGCCTGACGGGTTTCGATTTCCTCGTCAGCCCTCCTCATCTGCTCTGCTCACGGGTACAGAATCGCCCTTGGCTCGACCTCTTATTGTGATGAAAAGCTAATTTTCTGTTCCCTGTGGCTTTCTCTGCTATAGGCCTCTTGTCTTTTTAACTTGAGATGAAAAAGTGTAAGGAAGTACAAGTCATGCTTCTATACTCCAGTGTTCGAATGCCTCCTAATTGTCTTTTTTTTTTTTCCAAGTAACAGAGCCTTTGTCCATCACCACTGTCCTTCCAAGAGCTGGGCTTAGTCATTAGTTCTGTGCACCAACTTCGCTGCTATCTGCTTTCAGTTCTGTGGTTTTTTAAAAAATCTTTTTTTAATCAGATTTTTCTTTAAAACATTAAAATTTATGACCAAAAAAAAAAAAATGAATCATTAAAAAAAATGACTCATGGTGGTTGCCTCCCATGAAGACACCAGTTTTGATGGCTAATGTCAAGATTGATGATGTACTTCACAAAACGACGACAGCCTCACTACAAAGGAGGGCCAGAAGAAGGCAGAGCGCGGGGCTCATCCAGCTCTGTTTGTAATCTCTGTCAAACGCCAGGCCCTCCGAGGGGACGGCGCACCTGGAATGTGGCAAGTTCAGGAAGCTTTCACAAGCTCGGTCAGAATGCGCCCCTTCCCCAGAACTTGGCCTTCCCAGGTCTCTTTCTGTCCCTTCGGAATTTACCAACATTTAGGGAAAAAAGTCACTGAATAAATGTTGGGTAATATGACCCAACTTTTGTGTTTGTAGACATGTGGCAACCAAATTAGTCGACCCAAGGCAAACGGGCTGAGAAATCGTTGAATTTTCATAGCCTGGCCTTCTTCTTTTTTCTTTTTTCTTTTTTTTTTTAAACAAATTTCCAATGAGATTACTTGTTAAGAGTATCAATTGCTTATCTGTTTTCGAGTGCTAGAATCTGTCTGCTTTCTGAATGTTTCTTTTCAAAATGTGAATTTAAAAGGGAAAATTGGCTTGTTAGAAAGCAAGGAATTGACTAGCAGCAGAAAATTGTCCCAAATGGGGCTTTTTGGACAAACTTCTACGCGTGATTTCCACGTGCAATTCAGGGTCTACAGTTCTTGTTGAATTTTAATTTTATTTATTTTTCAAGCTCCCTAGATCTCAGTTATGCTCGCCATCAAAACTAAGTCAGAGTTGAGTGATTTTCTTCCTTTCTCCCAAGTTACTCCGGGATAGAAATTTTACTAAAGAGTTAAATGTCACACAATCAGTAAACAGGAAAAAAAAAAAAAGAACAACAGGAAAACAGCAATGGATGTCACTAGTCCGTGTCCAAGGAGAAACTGCATCAGCAGTGGTAGCCGTGAAAGCCACCAGTTACCAAACGCCTACTGTGTGCCAGACTGTCTGCCTGCTATGTCGTCAGTACATTTTCAAATGACCCTGGGAAGTAGGTATTTGATTGTTTCAAAAACAGTCTCTGGAAAATGAAGTGTCTTATCCAGTGCCGCGGACCTAGAAAGTG
>NW_011888975.1:1677980-1689251 GCF_000151845.1 Pteropus vampyrus | reverse complement strand
TGGCTTGTTAGAAAGCAAGGAATTGACTAGCAGCAGAAAATTGTCCCAAATGGGGCTTTTTGGACAAACTTCTACGCGTGATTTCCACGTGCAATTCAGGGTCTACAGTTCTTGTTGAATTTTAATTTTATTTATTTTTCAAGCTCCCTAGATCTCAGTTATGCTCGCCATCAAAACTAAGTCAGAGTTGAGTGATTTTCTTCCTTTCTCCCAAGTTACTCCGGGATAGAAATTTTACTAAAGAGTTAAATATCACACAATCAGTAAACAGGAAAAAAAAAAAAGAACAACAGGAAAACAGCAATGGATGTCACTAGTCCGTGTCCAAGGAGAAACTGCATCAGCAGTGGTAGCCGTGAAAGCCACCAGTTACCAAACGCCTACTGTGTGCCAGACTGTCTGCCTGCTATGTCGTCAGTACATTTTCAAATGACCCTGGGAAGTAGGTATTTGATTGTTTCAAAAACAGTCTCTGGAAAATGAAGTGTCTTATCCAGTGCCGCGGACCTAGAAAGTGACAGGGTCTGTAGGAGAACACAGGTGGTTCCGATTGCCAGGCCACTGAACTTTCTACTCCGTGCCCCGCCCCCCAGCTATAATTTAGTTGGGTCAGATTAAACCATTCTCATTTTCCACATTTTTGCCATCTAGAAATGAATGGAAAAAAAAAAAAAGATTAAATAAGCGATCCATCCGTAGAGACATTGGGAGTAGGTTACATACCTAAAGCCAGCATTTTATGTCTTTATCAGAAAGAAGGTATTTTCCATTCAGTGACTAAATTCCTATCATGATCATCGCAATATAGGAAGATTCTCTGTCTGACTATTAATTTGTATTTGCTGAGCACTGATAAGAACCTCAATTAAACACAAACACAAACTTTGTACTCTGAAGTTACAGTCTCAAAGAGACTCGGAGTCACAAGAAAAACGCCAGCACGGGGAAAATGTCGTCGTAGCCCGGGAGAAAGTCAGGGCCCCGGTACAGGCTGTATGACAGGCTTGCTTTCCGTTGGGTGTCCTGGGGCTTCTGATCACTCTCGGGAAAATGTCCTGAGAGAGTTTAAGCAGCTAAGGTGACATGGATCCCGTTAACACTTGTAGTTCCATAGAATGTGTTGGCTCTAGAGAGGGGAATGGACAGATGTGAGCTGAGGCCAAACGCAGTGCCAGGTGCTGTACGACACCTTATCTGATGCCTTCAGCGTTTCCTGATTCGGGGCGGGCTGGCTACCCCTACACGGAGAGAGCTAAACTCTGAGCCGCACCCACATAAACCCGCTGCGCTTGAGCCAGAGCCGCCGACTCATCTTTTTGGTCGAAACCACTCAGAATACTGTTCTTTCACACTTTTTCGAGCATTTTATTCTCCAAAGAACCCATGTCCCCCAAATTACATTTAAAGTGTTTTAATATTATTTTCTAAGGTTTAGGACTGACATTCTACTAACAACAAACCATGTAAAGGAAGAAAATATGCACGTCAAAGACTGCCACGTGAAGTTCAGGGTCCGGCAGTGTCAGGTGACCTCGTGCCCTGGACTGGACAGCAGCCCCGCAGCTGGGCACGTGTGCTGGCAGAGGCCGGTCCCTCTTGAAAGTCACTGGGATTCGGTGGGGGACAGTACCAAGGGAAGGTGTAGACGTGCCGCCAACGGGTTTGGTCACTGCGAGGTGCTAAGCACGCTCCACACCGCAATGGTCACTGGTTAGGTGACCCACGTGCCACTTCTCGGGGTCCGTATTTAAAGGATGTTGTCCTAATTGCGACTGGAGCTTAGCGTAGCCGGAGAAACTGGAGGGGACACCACAGCTCCACCTCACTGCTTTTCATAGGCCCCACAGGAAAAGCCAACCCGTTCTTAGTGGCTTTTTGCAATTACGCCTCCCTCCAATTTCCCAGGGTCACAGGGCCCGGACCGCACGAATCCCACTAACGTAAGTGGCTGTTGTGCAACCAAAGCCCCTTAGAAAACATTCTTGCCCGCCCATAAAATGCTCCTCAGACCCGCTTGCCTGCCATGTTCTCCACCAAAGGGCAGATGACACGCTTTGATGTGGCGGCCGGTTTCTGCTACCGAAGCTGGCGTTTTACCTTCTTGCATCAGATTCCTTCCCAAAATGATGTGATGCAGGCAGGCGAGACACGTTTTCCTGCAGATTGGATGCCTAAAAATACGCTTTCACCGTACCTTTAAATTACACTTGGCGGCCCGACCTGGACTCTCCCAGGCTCCTCGCACAGGACAGCGAGCAGAGTGCCGGGGCCTCTGTGAGTGGCGGCCGCGGCTCGCCGCCTGGCCCTCCGGCTAGAGGATGGCGCTTCACGCTGTCCTCTCCACTCTCCCTCTGTGCAAGTTCGACGGCCACACGAGTCCTGAGTGAATCTCATGCCAGAGCCAAGGACAGAGCTCGCGTTCTCTTTAACTTGACTTTGAACGCACCGGGGCGCCCTTCCTAGGACCTGGGGCTTCCTTTCCTGAGGAACAGCTCTGTACGTACTGTAGCATCCTGATCCGCTGAAGAGCATCTCTTTCTCAGGCGTGTTCCTAGTCGCTTAAATCAGTCCCTTATCTTGGAGCTGCTTTTCTAGTGAGGACTAAAAATGAAGGACTGTAATCCCTGCATGGGCAAAGGGATCCGATCCACCTCACTGTGTCAAAACATTTACACAGAAAGAACTGAATTATAGGTTTTAAAAAGTATTTGATTATGTGCTAAAATATATGGAGGAATTTAGAGAAAGGAGAGAGAACTATGGATTGGAGTTTTGAGCAAAGTTTTGTAGAGAACGTAAGATTCGAGATAGATGTGTCATAGGATATAGAGATTTTCGAACTGGGTCTGAAAATTAAAGAAAACGAAATGCCAGCATGGATGCGAGGAGAAGATGGGATATGGGGGTGCGCATCTGTGCTGAGACAACCCCGACCATATTTAATGGATGAAGCAAGGCCGTATGGAGGGCATTGGAGAGGAAAAATCAAGAATACTGGATGGAAGTAGATATTTTAGATGAGAACGGTTACATTTTTTAATGGCTCTTCTGGTAGGAATGACAACACGTGACACACACGGACCTTCTTTTTCGACCCTCTTTATGTAGCTAGGATGGAAAAACTTGTCTTTCTCATAAAAAATTTTTTCAGAGTAGCGTTTTCTTTTTTTTTCTTTCTTTTTAAAATTTATTTGTATCTCTTAGGCACAGCATGTATACTGTCTCCTGCCCTCGAGCGTGCAGCGGAGTTAGCATTCCTGGCTCCGTCACAGCTTGCACTGTGCTTTGGGGCTCGTCACTCCATTCACCTCATCTGTCAAACGGAACTAGACAATTTCTCTGGTTTCATTTGGTGCTAACATTTTACGATTCATGATTCCAAGTGAAAATACACCTGTCGATAATAAGGCCATTTTGCTTTTTTTTTTTTTTATTAGAAAGCGTGTCGATAACTTCATACTAGTAATTTGCTCAGCCATGCACAGCACACGCAAACACAATCATCCATAAAGTCCACAAACCCCTTGGATTGGAAACGTTACGATTTTGACAAGGATGCACGGATGTCCCCCGTGGTTATTCCGCAGCGTGGGGGCATCCGACCCACTTCGGGGTTTGGCACGAGGTGCTTCCTGACGCCCAGCTGGGTGTCAGTAACCTTGGATGGCGTGTTTCAGAAGCAATCTTCACGGTAGCCGTTTTCACAAGAAAGATGATCTTCCGACGACGATCAACATACACTGCTTTCTCTCCCGTGCGGAGTCCAGACTCCGATAAAGAGCTGCTCACAGCTCCTTCAGACCACCCCCAACCCCCGCCCATTTGTAATTCTCTGCAGTGTTGACGTTTTCTCTCACGCTGTGGAGAGGCCGCACTGGGTCCCGTTTGTGGGTGTCCATGGGGGAAAACGGGAAGCTCACACTTCGTGATCCGTGAGCAAAGACAGACGAGCCGGGCTGCCACTCAAGCTGCCTCTGTTGGCCCCTCACTGTCTCTTTCTGTTACACTCACACTCTGAAGGACATTTGCCAGACGCAGGCTCCTTGGACCCCTGTCATTCGTGTGTCTTTTCTCACCTTCAGCGTGATCTGGCCTGGGGTTTTCCTTTGTTAAAAACAACGAGAACGTTCACCGAGAAACTTGTTTCAGGTCATCGTAGCTATTTATCTCTGTCATAAACTCTAATTCTCCATTTCCCCGAATTTCCTCGTCAGGGCCGTTGGTGGTTTCTGGTGGACGGTCAGTCAGTGGCTCCGAGCAAACGGTGGAATGGTTTCAAAGGGAGTCTGTCGTAGCAGTTGTAGAATTAAGAACGAAACATAAGATTTTTCTTATTCTCAATCACAGTTTGGCGGAACAAGAGGAAACGGGCTCACAGAAGAGCGTAAAGGCCTTAGATTTGTGGTTATACCTGAGAAAGCTCTTTCTTCTGAGAGAAGAAAACACATCTTAATAAGTGACTGGCTTAATAAGTGATTTCCCTTACGTGATTAAAAACAATAGCCGACGGTCTGTCTCGCTGGTCTCCACCTGCGGTGGGTATGCAAGCAAAGGACTTTTTGCAGACTTCTGTGTAATGCGAGCGTGAAATGCAGGGTTTGGCGCCATCGCAAAGGCCTGGATGACCGAGACAGACCTGGACTGCAAGACATACAGAACTGCAGACAAAGAAATGTAGGAAGGGCAATGGGCACACCAGGAACGCCTCCAAATATTCCAATAGGAGGAAGAATACAAGTTCAAGGCAGCCGCCCGACAGTGTTTGGTCCTAGGTGTTTGAATTCTAGTGCTGATGTCGTTGTAGACGGATTTAGCTAATACCTAAATAGTGGTATAATCGGAGTGTTGGTTGGAATATTCCAGGCCTCGAGAGGTTGCAGATTAAATGGACTCTATTCTCAAGGTGCCACTGCTATTGGGAGTGTCCCCGCAGTGGCTTCGAGGCAGAATTCCTTGCTAGGGTACCATCAAGCCGGGGAGGTGGCCGGCCGTGACCAACCGTGAAGCCGAGAGAATGGTTGAGAGCACGTGGGATTTTTTTCTACAGAAACAGTTTTTAAAGAGAAGTGCCCCATTTTCCCAGGAAACAAATTCAACAAGCACTTAATATATCTGGGTGCTTGCAATGTCCAGAGGAAACGCGCCATCTCTGTCCTCAGCTCCAAGGGCGTTCCTGGAGAGGCGGCTGTCATCACGAAGGGGTCTCTGCTCGTAGGGACTCCGCGGCCTGGGTGTTTAGGCACCGAGGGGGCCCGGCGAGGCGCCCCTGGATTTAAGCTGCCCTTCGAATCCTCTCCCAAATCTTGGGCAGACCTTCGATTTGTCGTAAGAATAGTAGCAAGTGTCACTGTCCTTAGGACGCCGTGACTCGTGCGAGCGGTTTCCTTGGGTGTGTTGGGCGCAGAGGCGAGCAGACCTCACATGCTAGGGAAGTGGCCGACGGCGACTTTCTCTCGAACGTGGAGGGAGCGGCCAAGCTCTCCCTTCTCTCCATCCTCCCTCATGTCTTCCTTCGGGCCGCGTCTCTCTGGGGAGCGCTACTGGAAGTGTGAGCCCGGTTCGTGAGGCCGGGCACGTGACTCGGGCCTCAGCCGCTCGGCATGTCCATCTCTGTGCCCTGCACAGGCTCTGCAGTGGCTTTGGCCTCAGGGTGGTGGCTCGGCGGCGGTGTCAGCCCCGCTGGTATCCCGCTCAGCTTCGTGTGTCCGTCATTCCCGCCCGGGCGAGTCGGGGTGCCGGTCAGGACTGCACCTCTGTCTGACTGCCATGGGCAGGCTGGGGGACCAGCTGGCCGAGGTGCTTCTGGGGGGCTCAGAGAAAACCACGGAGGGAACCTACAGGTGAAGACATGGCATCTCCAGAGGTCCCCAACATCTTAGGGCCCGGGGACTCAATTTTGGGGTGAAATTGTTTCAGAGATCCTTCCGTTCTGTTCCCTGCTCTTGAGGTCTCACAGTGTGACAGGGAGAGGCCCGGGCCACCACCGGCTGAGGGTGATGGGGCTGCAGCACTCACCCCGGTCTAGGCTGAGGCCCCGAAGCCTGCCTCAGTGACAGCATGGGCCGTGGGCAGGTGCAGGCGGGAATTGCTGGCTGTTGCCAGGGGAACGCACGATGAAACAGGAACCGCTCTCATCCGCCTGAACGGGTTTTCCCTCTGTGCTGCTGCATTTGTGTTTAGGAACCAGGGGATGCTCGTTCTCCTGGGATTACGAAACTATGTGAACGAACATAATATTGTCAAGGACAAATAAGGTCCAAAGCGATCTGCTCCTCTTCCCCGTCTCTGGGGAAGCAGTGTCCTAGCGTCCTTGACAAAGCAGGCTTCAAACAGCACGCGAGACATGTCCCTCCGACAGCTCAGGTCTGGTCTCAGATTTCGAAGCCAGGCATGGGAGCTGCCGGGGTCCTCGGCCTGGGGACTTGCGAGCGCCCGAGCCACGCCCGCAGGTAGCGAGCGGTGTCTGGCTCCGGTGGCTCGATCCGGATGGGAGCACAGGAGGCGAGAGCTGGCTGTCGGCACCCAGCAACGCTGGCGCCTGATCGGCCGCGTCTTCTCTTCCAGATGACCAGCTGAGCTCGGAGGAGAAGAAGAAGAGGAAGCAGCGGCGGAACCGGACGACCTTCAACAGCGGCCAGCTGCAGGCGCTGGAGCGCGTGTTCGAGCGGACCCACTACCCCGACGCCTTCGTGCGCGAGGACCTGGCCCGCCGGGTGAACCTCACCGAGGCCAGAGTGCAGGTAACCGCGGCCACCCCCCTCGGGGACACGCGCCTCCGACGACCAAACGCGAGTCGTGGGTTTCCAGCTGGAGCGGGCACCAGTAAGGATCATAGGCGGGCAGCACGAGGACAGAGCCAGCTTCTAGCTGCATTTCTTGGGGCAGCAGAGTGTTTTTTAAATGAAATCGAGTGCCCTTCGGTGGGGCAGGCTTTGCCTGGCGCGGTCCCGCCCGCCTCGGGTCTGCCGGCCTCCGTCCAGCTCTGCGCTGGACTCCGCGCCCCTAGATTCCACTCTTAGTTTCAGGGCGGCCAAAGAGATGAACTCTCTGATCCCCGGCCCAGTGTCCCCCCCCGACCTTCAAGAAACGCGTTATAAACACACACAGTCATGGACACTGGCGGGCGGGGGAAGCGAACCCACGAGACCTTGCCCTCAGGGACGGTGTGAGAGCACGTGCACGTGGACGGTTCTGAGCTTTACGTGAAGATGGGTAGGACATGGCACACGAGGGAAAGAGAGGACAGCGGTTCTTGGCAGCGTTGATGGCACCGCACGTCAACTGCCAGAAATAATCCCACCCGAGATTAGTGCTGACGACGATGATGACGTGACTCCCAGCACTTGGGCCCTGATGTGCCAAGTCTCGTTCTGAGTTCTCCGTGGAAACAAGTCCGTTTAATCCTCGTGCTGACTCGGTGAGGTGGCCAGTGTCCTTCATCCTGCGGATGAGGAAGCTGAGGCACAGAGCAGTTAGAGTATTTTGCCCGAGCTCAGACAGCTAGGACGTGGCCGAACTAGGATTTGAACGCAGACCCGCACTCCCAGAATTCCTGCTTTTAAGTACCGCAGGAGACTGAATAAATGAGGGTCCTGGCTAGATGCTTTTTCCAGTAGCGTTTGCTCTCTCTGCTGCTGAGTCACCATCTTTCTGTCTTCCACGGTGTTCGGATAAGGGGAGCAGGCCAAATCTGTCTAGCTTTCCTGGAGAAATTATTGTTGGCACTTTTGCGTTCAGTCTGGGCTGGAAGGACTTCTTTCTGCTAATAGTGAGGCTCCAGCCCGCCAGGGACCTGAGCGACTCCAGGGGCTCTGAGGTGGGAGCTCTGTGCCACGGAGCACTGTCCGCTGGAGGGGCGCTTGCTGAGCTGAGAGAGAGGGTCCTGGAGGTCCCTCGGTGGAAGAGAAAGTGAGCCAGGGCTTTCCCCATGGGAAGCTAGGACCTCAGCTAGAAGCATTCGCCAGGGGGAAAAACATGTCGGTGACATAGGGGGAAGGTGCCTGGGCGCCGTGTGACGCCGAGGACAGGTTAGGAGCAGGCACGAGCGAGGTGTGCTCACTGCCGCCTGGCAGTCCCTCACTCAGGTGGGAGTGGCCACAGGGACAATGCTCCGCGGTTGGCTTTGCCACGTCCCCTCCCCTGTGCCCCTCGCCACAGCTCTCCAAACGCCTGTTTCTATTCCAAAGCCCCTTCTTTTCTCCTTTCAAACCCCCATGTCTTTTATGCCCCAGGCTCGGCCTGCAGCTCTGTAAGGAATAACTTTAGACCAATCACCCACGGTACCTGAAAGTGTCGCTTGCTGTGGTGATCTGAATTTTAAACAAGGAACCCTGGACAGGGCAATGTTGGAAATGGAAAAAAAAAAAAGCGAAAGAACAGTTTTTGGGTTGGGGCTATTTTGGCCCAACCAGAACAATTAAATGTGTCTCTCATATGCTGAAACCCCTTTACCTTCCTCCCCCCGCCCGCCATGGGCTAACGGCTTCCAGTCCGAGCGTGTCCGGTGCGAGCACTCTCTCCACGACCCACCCCCTTCCAGCTCTGGCCTTCGGTACACGCAGGGCGTTTATCACAACACGACACGTATCGTGTTGAGTCGGACGCGGGCCAGCTTCCCCGATTAGACGGCGACGTCCTCTTGGATGAAAGCCGTATCTCATCATCTTTGTACAATTCACCTTTTCCCTCTACTTTTCCTCCCTTCAAACACTTAGCAACCGCCTATTATGCTCTTGGAACCGATTTTGGTTTTCTGGGAATAGATAAGACACTGGCCCTCCCTTAAGGATGGAGGACAGAGAAGACAGATGTGCATGTCACAGTGTCATGATCTAGTAAGATAATTCCTATACCAAAGAAATGGTCAAGAATTAGCAACTAAAAAAAATCCATAAAACAGAACAAAACAAATATTAGTGACAGACCAGAGGGAGGAACGATCAAATCTGCTTGGAGACGAGAGAGGTGACACACGTGCCAAGCAGCCCAGCTGTGCCGACTCTCTGGACAACCCTGGGAGGAGGTATGACTCTCTCCATTTGATTGGGAGACAAAGGATCAGAGAAATTAAACTACGATCCCAGGACAAATCTTTAAAGTGGTGTAGCCAGTATTTTCATCCGACTCCGTTAGATTTTAAGGTCATGTTCTTTCCATGACAACGTTTCACAAAAGAGGCGATGTTAAAGTCAAATCGTGAAAAGCATGTCTTTTGACAGTTGGACGAAGGGAAGGATTGTCACAGGCGGAGGGACACACTCGGCGTGAATGTACGTAGGTGTGAAATCACCGAATCCGTCAGGAGTCTTAAGGCCGGGGTAGCAGGCCAGTGCACGAGGCCCGAGTGACTCAGGCTGTGGCCGGGTTAGTGGACAAAGGGCTCAGCCCTGAACAGCCTTCGTTCTGTTCTCAGACATTTCAATCGTCCTCTCTGGGTGATGGGGACCCAATGGGTAGTCGATAGCCGGGCACCACCGTGGTTACTTCTGCATTAAATCGATAACTCCCATAGCAACGAGAAGGGCACACTAGAAACAAGTGAGCTGGGAGGCTGCAAAGCCAGGCAGACGGTGTCCAGACTCGGCCTCCTGACGTCCAGCCCGGCCTCCCACGGCCACCAGTCCGTGGCATCGGCTGTGAATGTTGCCCCCTGGAGCTGTCCCACTCTGTGCCACAGAATTCCTTTCTCTCACGCCTTGTCGGGCGTTTCTAGAATCACACCCAGCTCTTGCTTTGCAGCATTTCAAATATGCACGCCTGTCTTCTTCAAATAGTGTGCGAGCTGCTTTCAAACGGAGAATAAGTCCCATCTCTCTGTCCCCAGCATTTAGCACAGAGTCTGCAACACAGTGGGTGCTCCATAAAGATTTCTTTTAAGAAAGAATGAATGAATAAAATGCACGACCATCCGGAAGAGCCGTAGCATTAGGAGTCAGATGTCCTTGAGCTCAAAAAATCAGCCATTTATTATTTGCGTGAACTTCAGCAGATTCCTTAATCTCATTGACCCTGTTTCCTCAACTCTGAAATAGAAATAATAAAACCTAATATATGGACTTGTCACGACAACCAGAAATAATGCACGTATGTGCTCGTGGAAGGCCCGAGCCCCCGTAGCGCTTAATGCATGGTGGGCGTATTCTTAGCTGTAGCAGGTGATGCTGTTGGCAGCGCCCGTATCCCTCGAACCCCACCATCGAATGCACCCCATTCCACTTCCAAACTTCGTTTCCGTTTCACACACGTCTCTCTCGGCCTTCAGGAGGCTGGCCTGTGCTCAGCAGGCCAGAAGTGCTGGAAGGTTAATCCACACCGGCGAGGACAGGCCAGCGTGTGACCCGTCAGCTGCCCCACGGTGGGAGCGTGTGTACCAGTTAGTCCTGCCGCCCCGTGGAGCTGGTCACCCCAGGGGACCTGCCTTCACGGCACACTCCTCAGCGCTTGCCCGTCTTCTCCGTCCTTCCCTCCCCACCCTGGGCTCCTTCAAGCCTCGCTGTAGGGTCTACTTTGGGGACCCCACCTCCCCTGCATCTCCCGTGGGAAGGCGTTACTCAGGGAGACCGCCCGGGACTTGGCCCACGTGACCTCCTCTCCCTCCTCACGCCCTTCTCTCCCCCCAACCGTCTTCCAGGTGTGGTTTCAGAACCGAAGAGCCAAATTCCGCAGGAACGAGAGAGCCATGCTGGCCAATAAGAACGCTTCCCTCCTCAAATCCTACTCAGGAGACGTGACTGCCGTGGAGCAGCCCATCGTACCCCGCCCTGCTCCGAGGCCCACCGACTATCTGTCCTGGGGCACGGCCTCTCCGTACAGGTGAATGACCGGCCCACTCCCCCTTGCTCCGCTTCCGCGTGTTCCTCAGCCGTCGGCCACGTCCACAGCTGCTTGTGCAGCTGGCTGACACTTCTCACTGGGTTAACCTCTTCAGAGACATTCAACTTGCTGACGCGCCCCCCCCAGATTTCCACGGGAGATTACTAGTGGCCCCAGGAGCAGGGTCTGGGGCAGAAGAGAGAGGGGCGGGCCAACAGCAATCTCTTCTTGGACTCAGGAACTGTCGCAAAGGTTTCCAAGATGGGGGGAAAATCTAAAAGAGATGGTTAAGCCACGCTCAGAGCCCCTCTTGCACCCATTCTGGAATGAAAATTTACTCCATTTCCAAATTTAAGATAGATTGGTTTTATCGTGCTCAAGTGGTAATTTAATTTGTAAGGCTCTAAGTGTAGGTCCAAAGGCAAACTTCACAGGAAAACTGATTTTGAATTAGGAAGG
>NW_011888975.1:1660806-1677930 GCF_000151845.1 Pteropus vampyrus | reverse complement strand
GTGCTCAAGTGGTAATTTAATTTGTAAGGCTCTAAGTGTAGGTCCAAAGGCAAACTTCACAGGAAAACTGATTTTGAATTAGGAAGGAAGGAAGGAAGGAAGGAAGGAAGGAAGGAAGGAAGGAAGGAAAGAAGGAAAGAAGGAAAGGAGAGAGACAGAGACAGACAGAGAAGGAAAGAAAATCCAAGATCGTTCAGCTCAGTTTCATGGCCATAGCTCTTTGTTTAGTAGGTGGGGTTGTCTTATGATCCAAAATGCCTTCCTATTCTGTTGCCGATTCTTACCTACTTATCTGAAGTTCTTTGGGGGTCAGTTTGTTTGTGCGGGGTTTTTTAAGTATAAACACAATGTATAATTTACACTAAACTTTGCTATTAAAAAGGTAAACAATTTTAAAGAAGCAAATAACAGAGTACTATTTCAGTGTCTCGGAGGGGCTTTGAACCTCCATTTATTATGCTGTTTGGAAACCACAGGCGAGCGCCAGAGGGGAGCTGGGACACACGTGCCAAAGGCATCGTCGTCAGTCTGAAGTGTCTTTATTTGAACCTGAACCTGAGCGCACTCAGAAACCAGATCCAGGTTCTGTGTTCTCGCCAGCTGACAGCAGCGGAGGAGGAACTATTGATAAATGCATTTATTATGCTCTGGTTACCTTTTAATCGTTAAGGTTAACTAACTGTTTAAGGAGACGTTGTAATTATAGGAGATTATCCCCCAGTTGAAGCCAACTCCCGATGTGATTTTTCAAATACTTTTCAAAAGTCGATCGCTCTAATCAAAGCAAAAGGCCTCGCCTAAATGTTCTGTCTGTTCTCAGTCAGTTCCTTGAAAGACAGCACCATAAATGCATTTGGAAGTCTCTTTTAAAGCCCCCACTGTGAAATTAGCCTGAATTACTCCGGCCTCCGGACATAGAGCCGCCATGCATAAGAAATCGAGATTCCTTTTTGCTCTAGACATGGTATGCCTTGCTGATTTCAAAAGATGAGTCATATCTGTATGTCCTATTTAAGACTTAGACTTCTCTCCCATAGAATTCTCTCCCGTAGAAAAAGACATTTTGAAGACCACTGCGAAGTCACGTACTTTTTACCATTTTAAATACGTGGAAGACCGCTTTGTTTTCTGATAGAGAGCGACAGCTCATAGACTCAGTAAATGGCTTGTGACATGGATGTGGTCCCAAGCTCGATGTTTCAAGGTCTCTGGCTCGACTCTGGTCACAACCAGGAAGTATTGCTCCCTTTTCTGCCTGGGTCACAGGTAGGAACTTTTCACGCCAGCTCTAAATAATCCAGGTGACTGTCAACTGGTCCCTACCAGTGAGAGGCTGAGGGCAGTATACTGCAGGAGTGGGGACAGAATCCTTCCTGAATTTATATTGGGTTAGGTGACCTGCACCTCCGCAGAAGCTCACAGCCCAGTGCCTGCATCATGTATATTCCGTATGTGGGCATCTCACTGTAATTATTAATATGCAATTTATGCATGCCTTTTGGGGGGAAATGTCCTATTTTAATTTGAAAGATTATGTAGCAATCCTAGATACGTTTTTTAAAAAAAAACACTCATAACTCCACCATCTTGACGTAACTAGTTTGTCTCAGCAATCGGAGTTCCACGTTTTATATAGTGTAGGCCTAGTGTACATATTATTTTGTATTCTGTTCTTTTCACTTAAAATTATATAACCTAGTACTTTTTACTTATTTCATGGTATACTTTTATATCATTTCTCTCTTGGAAACAGAGTTTGTAAAAAAATAATTAAAAAATTCATAGAATCTGATGGTTCATATTCTGTATGAAGAATAAGTTAATCTCCAGATAGAAGTAGAAAAGTGATGGTTTAAAGCAGTAATTTAATCACTACTAATGTTTTTGACCCATGTTGATTACCAAGTGTTAATAGTTTTGACTAATTTCGAAAAGCGGCAAAAAACTATTCTGTTACTTGGAGATTTTTCTGCTACGTTTGGAACCAAAATACTTCACGATTTCACATTTCGAAGCCTGGTAGGAAATATAAGCCTTGTTAAGAAAATATAAAAGAAAAACAAGCGATGAAAAGCAGAGGAAACGGTAGACCTTTCGTGTTCTGGAAAATGGACTCGCTCTCTGTCGGTACCATCGTGTCGAGTTAGCTGACTCACAGCGACATTCATTAAAAGGCATTTCTCTTGGTTAACCCTTGGAACGCTCCTGTGTGCTAGCTCTGTCCTCGCTCTGGTTTCAAAGAAGAGACCAAACGCTTGCCCAAGTGTAAGCCTGCGGCAGGCAGATTAGACCAGAGCTCGCCATCCCCATTTCCGCCCAGCACGTTAGGGCACACAGCCGCCTTTTCATTCAGATGAACCCTTACGATACATTGGAAATAGTAAACAGGATAAGACTGGGGAGCTACGTAAACACGCCCTTTTGATTCGGGCTCTGTCTCGAGCAGTGAGGCAGGCCTGCAGCTGGGCCCCACCTCCTGAGGTGTGTGGATTTCCCCCGGGATGACCGATGTGGCTTGGTCATGCCACCCAGGATGGTGAGTGGACGGCTTTGCCAAACAGGGCAGTCTGCTGACTTCCACGGCTCTCTCCTGGAAGAGGAGAGAAAACCGAGGCTCGAAGCAATTGTGGTCAGAGTTACGGGATGGGACATGGCCAACGCAGGTTTTCTCTGGGTGTCTTTTACACCCAGAGTGGTGGCTGCATCATTTACCATCCCAACCAGGACACCTTTGAGAGCGAAAGGCTTGAACGACAGGCAGCAAACTGGGATCGTCCCTGGCAAACTGGGACATCCGGTTCAGGCTATTTTTAGCACACCATGACCCCCGTTCATGTCAGAGGCGATGACGGCAGGCAGGCACCTGGGTTTCAAGAAGGAGCAAAGCCTTCCCCAGCACAGACCCCCCGTCCTGCCAGGTGTCTTCTTTATCTGCCCGTAGCCAGTGGATGGCAGCTCGTTGGTGGCACACACGCCCACTGCTTAGCTCAGGACTGTTTGCCCGAGGTGAGCGAAGGCTCACACCAGCACCAGCGTCTTCACGACCCACTGCCTTATAGGGCGCTGCCTCCTGGGCAGTGCCCATTAACCAAGTCTGGACTTCTGACTGTTATTTTAGAAACATTCTAGAAACCTTTCCCCAGAGATGCCCTTTCCTGTGCGAGACAGGGAGAGACGGGCTGGCTCTGCAGCCTTAGTCTGGAGGCCCATTTCCAGGGGGAGGGCTGGGCTTCAAAGAAGACGAGGGACAAGTGAGAGGGAGGCCAGCCGTCCTTGTCCTCCCCCCCGACCCCCAACCTCCTCCTCCTGCTCCCCGCCTCCGATCGATCGTGGTCACGCTGCTGCCCGACTCTGCTGAACGCATTTGGCTCATTTCTCCCTTTCACACTTTCAAAAATAGATCCTCGTCCCTCCCAAGATGTTGTTTACACGAGGGGCTTCATAACGGATTCTAACGGAAGACACTGAAAAGGTAACTTGTCAGAGGGGGAAGGGGGTGGCCGCTGGGGGCAGGGTGTAAGTGGGAAACAAGCGCATTCAAGCAAGCGGGGCTCGCAGTCCTAGACGCGAGAGCAGACAGGTCCACGAGCGGGGAGCGGCCCCGGAAACCAGCCGCGGCTGCGACACGATGTGTCTGTGAAGTTAGCGGTCGCCTGAGAGCCCAGAGCAGGGGCGCGTGGATCACCCAGATCCTGTCACAGCGCAGACTCGGCTTCCTAAGTCTGGGCGGGACTTGGGATCTGCGTCTCTAACGTGCTCTCACGTGCCACCAAGCTGGTGACACTTGCCGCATATTTTGATGAGTGAGGCTTTTAGGTGACGGTAGAGATTGGGGCGGAGGTCGGAAGAACTATGTTCTCGTCCTGGCTCCTGGTGCCCCTCGGGCCAGTTGGGTCATCCATCTCTTAAGTCACCTCGTCCCTAAGGCTGAACTAGTCACAGTTTTCCTATCACGTACCTCCCAGGGGCATTTGGAACCGATAGGTGAGCAATGTGCGTTCCAAAATAAGAAATACAAAAATCGTTGAGACAATAAAAGCGATGCAAAGCTTCGTATCTAAAACATCCGTAGAAAGAAACAGTAAAAATGGCAGAAGCACCCCTGAACGCACAGAGCAAACCGAAGGCTTACCGATGAACTGCCGGCCAGTGTGTCTGCTTTAAGAGCTGAATACACGTTTAAAGGAAAAAAACTTCCGAGCTTTAAAAACAGAAGTTAGAAACGATTATTTGAATCACAAAAGGTCGCTTTCAAAAGATTCATGGGGTTTCTCTTTAAAAGGAAATTTTCTAGGAAAACTCACACTGAAGTTTCTCCTCCCTGGTTCTCGAACCAACAAAAGAACGAACCTAAGACAGAGGCCCGCGGCCTCCAGGCGTCACAGAGTCGCAAACCTCGCTCTGCAGCGTTTGGAAAAATCCAGAGCTGGGAACCCCTAGGGTCCAGGAGACACTGAGACTTCTCAGGCTGACAGATCTGTCATGGGAGTGGAGTTTCCAACAGTTTGTCATCGTTTGTCCAAAAGGGCCAAATAGGAAACAAAATTAGAGTTGCAAAGTGAGTCAGGTGTTATCATTCCCCACGCCCCCACCTTTCTCCCCAACCGTTTCGTAGTCTGTGGGACTTACGCCAGGGGTGCGTGACCAAGGGTGACCAGGAGTGGGTGACCGGAAAGCGGAGGGCCAGATGTCCGTACGTTTCCTGGCTTTAAAGTCGGACCATGTACAGCGTTTCCCATGGTTCCTTGGTGTTTGGCGGTGACGTTAACACATTCTTCCTCACGACATTTCGGGGTAGGTCCAGATTATCAGGGATGACGTGTCCCCTGTGAAAAGCGAACCCTAACCCAGCCGGAGGCGAGCATTCTGCCGGCTGTGGCTGCGCTCCATCTGTTAGGCAGCTCCAGATAAGGTCAGGGAAAAACTTCAGGCTGACTTCGCTGTGCCAGCTCCGTGCAGGCCTCACTGTAGAAGTGCCGAAGTGGCAGGTGAGATTCGAGCTTTCCCTCTAATTCTTCGGTGTCTTTCATTCGGCAGTGTGGATTCTTGGTCATGGACGCAAAGAACTTTACATTCTTAAAAACGAAACGGAGATGTCGCTTTGGCCAAACTCTATGAACCCGGTCCCCAGACTCATGTCGGCCTCCTGTTAGGGGACTAGGTGGGCCTTACTCCTGAACAAGACCGGGGGGCAGGATGTCCGGGTGTCAGGCAGCCGGCTCCTCGGTGTTATCACGTGCTCAGTCTACACAGATCACTTAGTTTCAATCTCACCTTTTTTATCCCAGGAAGCTTAATCCTGCATAGCAAGAAGCGATCGCTTTATAGGGCTTGGATGCCCTGTAAACTTGGTTGAAAACCAAGTTTTCTGTCTTGTGAGAAAACATTTTGGAGTTCTCTTTCTTTTCCTAACACGGAGCTTTAGAAGTTTTGATGACATGGGAAACAGGTGGTCAGGAACGATCTGACTGGCAGCCACTCAAGGGGCTCTCTTGCATCTGTTGTCACTTTTGCAAGTGGGTCCTCTCCATCGTACTTCTAATGCCGTTTTTAAAGCACGACTAAGCCGACTAAGCTGCCCTTGGAGTACTCACTCACTAGCTCTTGTCTTTTCTGTCCTGTACCAAGTCTCGCTTGTCACCGGTGTGTCAAAGGACGGATTCCTGCTTGCCTACATGGCACTTATAGTTCAAGTAGACTAACTAGACTCATGTCAAACTACTCGTAATTATTTAGTCTGCGCTCAAATCTCACTGTAGTCTCTACTCGCAGAGTTAGATAGTCTAAACATTTGTTAAGAGGCTGTAAATTAGACTCTCTTCTTTATTTTACTTCTTATGGGGTCGATTAGATCAATTTTTGAAAGTTTTTAACTTTCCTGAACATTTATCAAGTGAAAATGTTATCACGTACTAAGCAAAACTCACTTGTGAATATCCACTGCTTTTTCACCTTCATGCTCACTGGCTTGAGGCCACCTACAAGTCAGGGCCTCACTAATACAGCGGTGTCCTGATAACCCACTGGATGCTGTTCTCAATCCGGAAACAGCCTGCCATTTAAGGGAAAATATCTCAGACAAAACCCAATCTCCTGTGCAAAACGGAACCCACAGTGGGTCAACATTCATCTCATTTGGGATGTTAATATCTGGCCTGCCCTGGAGAGAGTAGCTCAGTATTTCTAAGAAACGCGTCACCATATTAAGTCTTCAGACGAGAACATCAGAAGGTATTAGAAAGCTATGCAGTACGTACAGCAAAAGTGGTTCTCTGATAGATAACAATGAAATCGCAACTATAGTGGACGTTTCTAGAAAATAATAACAGTATTTTCAGCAAACCATGTCTTCGATGTTCTAATTCCCTTTTTCTGCTAAGGAAAATGGACCACACCTTTGATCATCAGATAAAGGAGAGAATCTCTATTAAATAGGACTTTGCTTGTCTAGAATCTCAAAGGATAGAAAACATATCCCTCAGAAAATCAGGCCAAGTACTTAAAAGCACAATGCTCCATGACAGTCACTATTAGTTATTAGAGAATTTTTTTCTTTACGTCATTCACTGTCCTTCTCAGTACTTAACAAATAATACAGATAACTCACAATTCCAGCTTCTCTCCTCTGCATTTAAATGATACTATGCACCCTCTTCAGGGCTTAATTCTCTTTTCTTACCTACTTGGATCTTTGATTTCTTTGAAATCTTAGATTTCAGTGTATCCTAGAAATTTCTTGAATATATGGGATTTATGGATTCACATGTATTTCTGGTAGGGCCTGGAATGGAAGTATGCAATTCGTATAAGCGTTAAATGATTATATGTATGTGGATTTGAAAAATAAATGAAATTTCTTGGTATATTATTTTTAAAAACTCATTTTATTTTAATGGGTTGTTCTGGTCATTTATCCCCTAATTGAAATCTACCTTAACTGGGGACTCTTTCTTTCTCTGTCTTTGGTAGACAGTGGTAGATGTGACGGTATATTCTAAAGTCTAACTAACATTAATATTCATTCATTTTTTTCCTGTTAAAAGATATTTTTGATGGATGTGAGACTATATCATCATCAGCCTCTGCCTTTGTCATGTACCTTCTGATTTTGTTCATTCTATTAAGATACCAAAATTAATAAGAAGGACTAATTCCTAAATATCTAAGCATACTGGTAAAATAGTTTAAGAAATCATTATTTGTAGCAGGATGACAGAGAAAAATGACATTGAGCTGGAATCTGTTTAATCATATTGTATCTAGATATTTCTCAGTTATTCATCTATTCATTTAAATACTTTCTTGAATGCCAAATACCTGGCGGCTACGAGGTTAACTCTACGTGGGGAGACAGTGGAGACCGAGGCAGACGTGGTGTCTGATATGTGGAGCCTGAGGAGCTGAATGAAATAGGTGCCAGGAGGAGAAGTACAGGGTGCTCTAGGAGAACCTGACTTTGTGTAGACGGTTAAGATTATCTATCTAGAAATGAGTAAGACGGAAGCAGGCAAAAACGTAGCAGAAGCACGTAGGAATCTTCTGGAACCCTTCCGAGGCTGCTTCTGCCATGTGACACACACGCACACACAAGCACACTCACGAACACACACATGCACACACACACACACACACATTTAAAGATTTTAAATTAAGGATGTGTATTTCTGGAAAGACCTGGTGATCTGGGACTAATTATATTTCTTTAAGCTAATTTTCCTGGGTTAATTACTAGTAACTGAGCTGAAATAGGCTATTGTGGGTCTTCACATCGTGACTGTGTGGTGTCCCAAATAAGTATTAGTGATATGGTCTCCCTATTTGTAGAGTAGCTTTAGTTTTCTCTCTTTCTGGTCTGTCACTTGATCCCCAGAACCGCAAACTCCTGTGTGGCTGACAAAAGTTCATCGGAATGCAGGCAATGTCATTCCATTTATAAGTCTATCTCATTTCAGCCCCCCCGCACCCCGTTGCAAAGGATTTTGCTAATCTTAGAAACAACTAGAAACATTTTCACTTAATTAAAATGAGTTCCCTTTTAACCGTTTATATAAAGTAATGCATAATTTGCATCCAAGTCTAAGAAACCATTACTTTTTCCTTTAAAAGAAATGCATGGATGCAATTAACAGTAAACCATCAATTACAAATTTCTGCCCAGTGGTGTTCCTAGGTCTTAATTACAATTCTGACAATGAAAAACAGAACTTCAGGTTTTTCTCAGCGGTGTGGACATTTGGGAACAGGTCAGGAATCCTGAAACTGAAGCCTTTGCCAATTTATCTGGGAGATTTGACCGTTTCCAAAAGAAATGGTCCCAAAGGCGGGGTACAGAGCTACTCGAGCACTTCTGAGAAGTTACAAGATCAGGGCCGTTCGGGACGGAGCCTCTCGATCTGGCAGCGCTTGGTGCTGTCGACCACTGAAGGAAGAACAGCAGAAAAGTTACCTTGGGACGTTTAGCTGGTTCTCCAAATACACGACTTAATATGGTATCTACTGAGTATCCAAAATGTGTTAGCATTAAAGTCGGCTTCCGAGAGTGAGGGAGGCAAAACGCTTCTCTCCCAACGTCCCCTTCTCTCCTCAGTGCTCCCCCCGCCCCCAGGGACCAGGCAGGAAGAGGGATTAAGTAGTTTTAATTGGTCATCTGATGAAACACCTGCCGTTCTGCATAAGCAGCTTTCTTCTCTCACCCCAGAAATAAATCATTACTCACTGTCCCCAACACAGCAAATTACCCGTCCCTTGCCTCGTTCCCCTCCCCCCTGCTTTCCCTGCCCTTGAAAACACGGCCACCCTTCCTCCAGCGCCTTAGACCCAGAGTCTGGGGCCGGAAGGGACCCCGGGGGTCGCCCGGGCCAGCCACCTGCCCCCGCCCGCCCCCATCCTCAGAGATGCATCCATCTGGGCCACAGACTTGCAGCTTCGTGAAACTAATGCCTGTTGTCCTTTGTCCCCGCAGTGCCATGGCTACTTACTCTGCCACATGTGCCAACAGTGGCCCTGCACAGGGCGTCAACATGGCCAACAGCATTGCCAACCTGAGACTGAAGGCCAAGGAGTATAGTTTACAGAGGAGCCAGGTGCCGACAGTCAACTGAGGAAAAAATAATTAAACAGGCCTAAGAAGAAACCAAAACCCATAAGACACCTATCCTGTTCTGTCATTTCTTCATCTGCCGGAAAATAATGATAACGATAATAATAATAAAAACAAACCAAACACAGAACTAAAATATTGGGACCATGGCAGAGAAAAGCAGGAGAGGAGCCAAACGAACGTTAGTTGACAAATGTTCCTCCTTCTCGGGCGCCAGCACCACCTGCTTCTGTGCGTTCATTGTGTTTCCCCTTCTGTTCCTGTGCTTTTTGCTTCATATACTCCGAGCTTCTCCAGTCAGGTGCAGCCCACTCACTCCCATGATCGCATGGGTTCTAAAAAAATCTACAGCAGCCAAAGAAACGGAGTATACATATATATATATTCAGAATATACATATATTCTATACATATGCATATTCTGAATAACTGTCCGAATAATCTCCTCATTGACTTGTTTAAACCTCAGTGCCTTACCCTGTCCTTCTTCCCAGTTCTCTGTATAGAAGGCTCTAGGAACTTCTAAAAAGCCAGTCTTTCTGAAGAATCTGTGCCAGACATGACTTCCTTTCTCGCTGTCTCCATCTCTGTTGGTCATGGTAAGGTTTTGCCATCAGCTACTGGGAAAAAAAAAAAAAAAGCCATCGTGTACAACACCTGGTCACTGGCCCGTCTGATCCAGTGGGACTGGCTGTGTCCGGCTACTTCTAAGCTCTGGGTCTAAGCTCTAAACTATAGATAATATCACCATCACCCTCCACCCCCATCCAAACAATCAGCTATCTTAAGTTAAAGATATTTGTTGTTTTTGAATGATTTGCTGTCATGCGCTATTTGATAGAAGTAATATTTTTCACTTGAGAGAGGGAGAGAAATTTCTCTCGGAAAACAAAGACTGAGTTGTGAAAGGCATGGCCTCCATCTCTTTGGTGCCTTAATGGTCGTCAGACGCACACTTATATATAGACTGTATATATTGATATATTATATATATGATATTCTTGCGAGCTTGATTTGCAGTTTCTCAGACGCTACAAAAAGCGAATTTCACGCCGTCACCACTGCCCTTATCACTACAGCGATGAGACTTTTTACTGGGGACCTTGCTTCCTTTCTTACTCGATACAGAGTGATTGTTAGGGCAGCTGTTTGAGAACAGGGCTCATTTTCACATGAGGGCTTTACATAAATTAGAAACTATTTGAGGCTTATGAGAATGTCCTTGACTCTGGAGCCTGAGCCCCGGTGGAATCCCCGATCTATCACGGGAATCACACTTAGAGAGAGGAGGAAAAGCCATTTGGTCGCCTGCCCTTTCTCCCCTCAACAGGAATCCGAAAGACACATGTTTTAATGGAATATTTTAAAGGTTTGTCTAAATTTCAAAAGAGGCAATTATGGGCTACTTTTTAATTTCCTAATATTTTGAAATAAAGTTCAGTGGCCAGGGCTGGGAGACCTTTCTTGTCTCTTTCTCTTTGTTTCCAGCTGTGCTTTTGTAATTTGTCAGTTGGACTTGACCAAACCACATTGCCACGCGGTGCCTCAGTTTACCCTCTTTGTAAAATGGGTTTAACGATACCTCCCTACCTCACAGGGGTGTTGTGAGGATCAATTCATTTGCTCCTTTGTTCTTTCCTGTATTCTCTGTATGTCCAGCACTTTTTTGCCACGGGAGGAAAGGGACTATAAAAGCATTCGATGTCAATGGGAGGGTCCGGTACCTGGAAACCTAGTTTTCTAGCGAGGAAATGCTACCTTGCTGTAAATACTTATAACCTTGCATTTGGTTTATTTACAGACCTCTGAGAAATCACATCATTTGACCAAAGAATCATTTTAAGGCACACAGAGCAGAAAAAAAAAAAAAAAAAAAAAAATTCCGCTTATACTTTCATCCTGACCAGCTTGGTTCTAATCATTTTAGTTAATAGGTGATTAAATGGCTTTAGATCGATTCTGGCCAAATCTGCCAAACCTTGAGCGACAGGCAAGGGATTTGGAGTGTAAGATGCACTTTCAGTTCCTGTTTGTTATTTCCCTGGCATACCAGATCGAGCTCACAAACGGCCACCGACCCGCAAATGTATTGCAAATGTCAATTCTGTGCTTCTTTCAGGAACAAGAAGGAAGCCCATTTTATGCTTTCATCCACTGATTCCCTGTTCTTTTCACCTACGATTCAAACATTTCTTACTGAATGGTTCACGTGGGCTGGTGAACAAAACACGTGACTTGCTCGCTGAAGGGTCCCTGGACTAAGTCTCTGTCTTACTGGCTGCTGTGGATTGCTGCATCTCAGACAAACCATGAGCCCCAACAGACAAAACCTTCCTTGTGAAGTGAGTGCAGTCTAAGGAATTGGGGAACTATTGGAGTTTGGGGTTTGGGGGAAACATCTGGTAGAAGATTTGGGTTATAGAGCAAGAAACAGAAATTACACATGAACAGAGTTTGCTAAGAAGCGCGGCGGGGAGTCTTAGGAGAGGGAGTCGGAAATTGTCACATGAAACAATGTCACTTGAGGGTTTCATCCTGACATCCATTTTCAGTGGTGAACAGAAAAGCCTGACCCCATAACCCGAATGCTAGGTGAATCTGGGCAATTTCCTCCAGTGCCTGAGCAAGTGACGTCTGGGAACACCTCAGAGTAACTCGTGCGAACTGGCCACAGGACCTTGGCATTGTTGGTGAATGTAGACCACAGGCACCTATTATCTAAGCACTTGATCAAAAATATACCCGTGGTACAAGCACTCATTTATTACTGACTTAAAATAAGTAGAAGTTTGATAGGTGGTTTGCAGGAGTAAGTAGCCCTCTGGGTTCCAAGCCGGCCATCGACAAAGGGCCTCGGGACCAGAGTTCAAAGGCGGACCCCGTTCCTCACCATCACCATACGCAGATACAGATGAATACATGCAAATGTCTGCTTGTGTCCCCAACCCCTCCCACACACGATGCTGATTTGTGGGGTGCATGGCAGGTTAAATGGAACCAGAAGAGGTGACCGAATAAAAAAGGGAATGACGTTTAGGGTATAAAGATCTCATAAGAAATGTAATATGTAAATTATATCTTGCTTTATGATGTAAAATATACATTGTTTGCGCTAGAATAGAAATGATTTCTTTTCAATAAAAAGAAAGAAGGAAATTGCCTGTTGTCGATCGTCATATACAGTGGCGTCTGCCCATGCTTTTCTCCTTGAACTTCAGACACAGACCTGCTAGGATCTGAGATTACATTCAGAGGAGAGTGAAGGTAAGAGAGATTTGTAAACGAGAGAACTTTTACCAGAGTGCGACATATTATTTCCTAAAAAGGAAAATAATTTCTTGTTCCTCAAAAGCGAAGACAATGGTGGGTGGGGGGAAGAGGGGACAATTATTAGTACAACAGAGAAGTGTGGAATGAAATTTTTATGAGCGTTTAGCTATTTTCACCCACATCTTTACCATCCACAATACCAGATATGCAAAAAGATACCAGATCAAATACGGCCTTTTATTTTAGAATAAAGAAATAATGAAGTGAAATTTCTTAAGTACCTACTGGGCATAGCATTGGCTGTGTGGTATTTGGGGCAGGGGATAGAAAACCCAAACTGGGGGGACACAGGTTCTGTTTTCTTACCAATTACAATCTGATGTGAAAGGCAACTCCAGCATGAAGAAATAGATGCCACCATTCAAGGCCAATTCACAAGTGTCAAACGATTGGAGCAGACGGCCTGGAGTGGGCGGGGCTTTCACAGAGGGGCTGGGACTGGAGTCTCATCGGCCAGGACTCTGGCGGGAGAAGAGGAGGCGCGGAGAAGGGATGAGGGCGGTGGTCCGGGAATGGGGAATTCGTGTTCAGGGACCGTGGCTAATGGGATGAAGAGCTAACTTTGCAGCAGAGTGGAAGAAAACACTGGAAACTGAGGTAGAGCCTTCATCCTGCAGGGTACTGTGTGTCTGATCAAGGAGTTTGGACTTTTCCTCAAGCCACAGAGATCCACTGAAAGTTATTAAGCGGGGGGAAAAAAAAGTAAAAAAAAAATACTATTTTAGCAGAATTTTGTGGTCGAAGAATGAGATAAATTAGAGCAGAACAGGAACCGGAAGCGGAAGAACAGAGAGAAGGGAAACAAAATAAAAGGATGAGTAGCAAACAACTTGCAAGGAAACAATGAACAGGATTTCACAGCGGGGAAAAGCGAAAGGCACCCACGCTAATCCGGGTTTGAAATTTGGGGACTAGGAGAATGAATCACTGACAAAAAACAACAGAAACAGGAGAGGCCCCGTTACAGGAGATGATCACTGCAGTTTGAGTTATATTATCAAATTTAGAAACAGAAATCTCAGTATCTAGTAAGCGAAGGTATGAAAGTGGAGCCTGGCATCACGGGCGAGGATGCGGATGGGGATTCGGGATTCATCTTTCAGGAGGTGGCACCTCGCGGTCCGAGAGTGCGTGAGTTCTTCGCGAAGACAGCGAGTCACTGTGACTCTACTAATTATTTAGATAAATGACTTTCGCAAGTAGCTTAGCCCCGGGAAGAAGCCTGGACTCTGAAGAACAGCTGTGGCGGGGAAGGGCTTCCGAAGGCCGTTTCCAAGGAGCTGATAAAGAAAAGGGAGGCGAACCCGCCTGTTTGGTACCCCAGAGCTAAGAAAAGAGAAATTTTCAAAAACAAGGGAATGATGAATATATTCAAATGCTGTAGAGTGGACCAACTAATGGGGGGGGTGGAGGAAAGGCCAGTGGAATAGGGATTTTCTTGAGTACAACTTACTAGAGTCCCGAGGCCGGGGATGGGGGCAGGTGGGGTCTGGGAGTCCTGTAGCACAAAGCTAACGTGGCCGGCAACTCTACACGGGAATTTCAGGGGACACGGGATGTGCCGGAGACAGCGTGGACCCTGGAGCCGTCCCTGCCTAGTTACCGGCGTGCAGTGCAGTCTTGGGAAGTGCTTACCCCCGACGAACCTTTCTCCTCCTTTTGTAAAATGACATCTAAGCTATGGATTTGTGGGGGATCAAGTGAGACGACGGACAGGAAGCATTAACGTAGAGCTCGAGTCACATCGTGGATTTCTTTTGCTTTCACGCTCTCGAGGGACAACTAAGACACCGTGGGACGAGTCCTGGGGTGCAGGTCAGGAGGTCCAGGCTCCCTCTGTGGCATCGCAGAGGAAAGAATTCAAGGAAGAGGGAGGCGGAGGAGGAAACGTGCAGGAAAGCAAAGAGAGGGTGCATAGGGTGCGTGGGACGTTCCTGCTCCCACGGGGGTGGGGTACACCAGATGTTCTTCCTGTTGCCTAGCTACTCCTTAACTTGAGGAATTTTTCCTTTTATTTGTTTGTTTGTTTGTTTGTTTGTTTGTTTTGGCTTAGATTAAAACAAAATTGGCACTCAGAGTTCGGAAGCCCCTTTCCCCACCCTGGGAATGCTACGGAACAGTGACTAGGGACCCTGTCCTTACCCCACTGTCTTGACCTCAGGTTCATGCTAGGGCTGACCTCGTGCTGACCTATGAGGCCGAGGCAGATGGCGGAACGTACTGGACTGCACTGTACCCAGCAATAACACAGTGTATCGTGTAACGATACGTTTGATGGTCTCAGGCGCAGGTTCGGGCCAGCCCGCGCTCAGGCCCGCTCCGGCCCAAGTAAGGCAAAGCGTCTGGGCTTCCTGAACACGGAGGTCCCCCTCATTCACTTAGACGCTGTGACCCATAACTGTGCGGGGTCTTGGGCTGTGGACAGGTGCCCTTTGACCCGTCTTGGAAAATGTGCTGTGTGTGGACGGTGCTGGCTTCCTTAAGAAGCCTTTAGAGAAGTGAGTCCGGCTTGATTGACTATAGGAAGGTCTGTGGTCTTTTGGTCGATCCAAGCCCCCTGCTGAAGTTTATTCAGTCTTATTTGGCTTTGCTTCCCCCAAAACTATTGAATTGGTGTGTTGAGGCAGAGAGACAGAGAGACAGAGACAGACAGAGAGAATATGGCCACGGGAGAACAAAATGTGTTCATTATGCCCCTTTAAATTGGCAGGATTAGTAAACTGGTAGGTTAGGATATTCTAAAGTACTTATTCACCTTCATTTTGGGGAAGCCTTTTAAAAATTAGGAAATTTATTATGGCAGGGCTTCTGTACTCGTCTACTCGGTGGCTTTGTCGAATTTAGAAAATTGAAAGTGTCCAAGAGGATTTTTGAGTAAGTTTCTCATTTTTCAACAGGAAAAAAAAAATAATAGAGAAATCTGAGCTAGATGATGACGTAGAACAGCTGGATATAATTTTTGACTGGCTGAATAACCACGTCCGAAGATTGTCTTTGTTCATTAGCGTACTTCGGGGCTTTGCTGTAGGTCTCCCATGCTCCATATTATAATCAATTACTTCGGCAAAGATAAAAAATGTTACGCTTATCAAAATTTCAAATGATCCAAGCCTCAGAAGAATAGCTAAAGTACTTGAATCACAGGATTCATTTCAAGATGGTCCTCATTTTATATGTAATTTGTATAATAGGTTAGTGTGGACTCCTACTTTCAAGAGGATAAAAAATCTACATAAAGCAACATCCTTCGCTCGTCTAATTTCCACTGTGATCCCACTAGAATAGCTAAAATTAAAGGGATTGTCAATCCTAACTGCTGGTGGGGATGTGGAGCGACAGGACACCTGGCGTGTCGTTGGTGGAAATGAAAAATAAGATCATCACTTTGGAGAATGGTTTGTCAGTTTCTTCTCAAGCCGAAAATACAGCTACCACGAGACCAAGAAATTCTACGAGACATTTATCTGCAAGAAAGGAAAACATGTGTCTACATAAAGATCTACACCCAAATCTCGACAGCCCAAATGGAAACAACCTAAATGTCCACAACAGGCAAATGAATAAACTACACGTGTGTTACGTGCAACAGCATCGACGAGGAGCAAAAATGAGGAGCAAAAGCCTTATGTCGGATGCAAGGAGACAGAGACAAAAAGGGGTATCTGCTGGACTCCATTACAGGAGGCTCCAGGAAAGACAAATCTAATCTGTATGAATGGAAATGCAGTGGGTCGCCTGGGGCTGGTGGTGGGAGGGCTGATTGCAAAGGTTACAAGGGATCTTTCTGAGGTGATGAAACTTCTGTAAGTTGACTGGGGTATGATTACATGACCGCATACCTTTGTGGAAGCTCATCAATCCATACTCACAAAATACGTACATTTTCTTGTATGTAAGTTACGCTTCAAGAAAGTTGTTTAAAAATTATGATCGTAGAACTCTAGGAAAAAGTGGGAGACAGTAGTAAAATATGTAGCAGAAAGAGAAGCTCCTTGAACCACCCTGTGATGAAGGGTTTCAGATGTAGGAAGTGGGATCTAAAAACAGTTATCGATCGATGGCTTGAGCTGCAAAGTGATAAACAGACTTTGGGTGTGTGTTGATTAATTCAATTAACTGATTAATCCATAACAAAAACAAAATTCCCACTATGACTTCAGAGAATATTATATATTCAGAATTCCCCTTGAGGCCTAAAGGATTGTGATCTGCAAACAAGCCATCATAACCATTTGGTGTTTATGATGTTTATTATTTTTGATCATATGTATACTTTTGGCAAATAATATAGCTATATGTTTACACTGAACTTTCTTGAAATTCAACCACAATCTATTATTGGAAGATGATACCGTGGGTACCAAATACAAACTGAGTATGACTTTCAGTAGGGCATGGTGTGCTGACATTTCACACGAAGTGAATCGTTTTGTCCAGCAGGGGCTCGCTATCCATCACAGAATGACAATGATAAGGAAAACCTAGGGTCTTGGTTGAAAACATTTTAATTGAAAGGACAGACATCATACCATGGAATATGAAAGCCAAAAGATAAGTTAGATAAAACTACAGACTAATGATTCTGCTACAATTTTCTCTGCGAAGAGATAGAATCAGGCTGGTTTTGAGGGCAAGCCTAAAGCAAGAAGAATTACATATTGTACTCTCTCCAGATGGAGGCTCGTTGATTTGAGT
>NW_011888975.1:1655847-1660756 GCF_000151845.1 Pteropus vampyrus | reverse complement strand
GAATTGGTGTGTTGAGGCAGAGAGACAGAGAGACAGAGACAGACAGAGAGAATATGGCCATGGGAGAACAAAATGTGTTCATTATGCCCCTTTAAATTGGCAGGATTAGTAAACTGGTAGGTTAGGATATTCTAAAGTACTTATTCACCTTCATTTTGGGGAAGCCTTTTAAAAATTAGGAAATTTATTATGGCAGGGCTTCTGTACTCGTCTACTCGGTGGCTTTGTCGAAGTTAGAAAATTGAAAGTGTCCAAGAGGATTTTTGAGTAAGTTTCTCATTTTTCAACAGGAAAAAAAAAATAATAGAGAAATCTGAGCTAGATGATGACGTAGAACAGCTGGATATAATTTTTGACTGGCTGAATAACCACGTCCGAAGATTGTCTTTGTTCATTAGCGTACTTCGGGGCTTTGCTGTAGGTCTCCCATGCTCCATATGATAATCAATTACTTCGGCAAAGATAAAAAATGTTACGCTTATCAAAATTTCAAATGATCCAAGCCTCAGAAGAATAGCTAAAGTACTTGAATCACAGGATTCATTTCAAGATGGTCCTCATTTTATATGTAATTTGTATAATAGGTTAGTGTGGACTCCTACTTTCAAGAGGATAAAAAATCTACATAAAGCAACATCCTTCGCTCGTCTGATTTCCACTGTGATCCCACTAGAATAGCTAAAATTAAAGGGATTGTCAATCCTAACTGCTGGTGGGGACGTGGAGCGACAGGACACCTGGCGTGTTGTTGGTGGAAATGAAAAATAAGATCATCACTTTGGAGAATGGTTTGTCAGTTTCTTCTCAAGCCGAAAATACAGCTACCATGAGACCAAGAAATTCTACGAGACATTTATCTGCAAGAAAGGAAAACATGTGTCTACATAAAGATCTACACCCAAATCTCGACAGCCCAAATGGAAACAACCTAAATGTCCACAACAGGCAAATGAATAAACTACACGTGTGTTACGTGCAACAGCATCGACGAGGAGCAAAAATGAGGAGCAAAAGCCTTATGTCGGATGCAAGGAGACAGAGACAAAAAGGGGTATCTGCTGGACTCCATTACAGGAGGCTCCAGGAAAGACAAATCTAATCTGTATGAATGGAAATGCAGTGGGTCGCCTGGGGCTGGTGGTGGGAGGGCTGATTGCAAAGGTTACAAGGGATCTTTCTGAGGTGATGAAACTTCTGTAAGTTGACTGGGGTATGATTACATGACCGCATACCTTTGTGGAAGCTCATCAATCCATACTCACAAAATACGTACATTTTCTTGTATGTAAGTTACGCTTCAAGAAAGTTGTTTAAAAATTATGATCGTAGAACTCTAGGAAAAAGTGGGAGACAGTAGTAAAATATGTAGCAGAAAGAGAAGCTCCTTGAACCACCCTGTGATGAAGGGTTTCAGATGTAGGAAGTGGGATCTAAAAACAGTTATCGATCGATGGCTTGAGCTGCAAAGTGATAAACAGACTTTGGGTGTGTGTTGATTAATTCAATTAACTGATTAATCCATAACAAAAACAAAATTCCCACTATGACTTCAGAGAATATTATATATTCAGAATTCCCCTTGAGGCCTAAAGGATTGTGATCTGCAAACAAGCCATCATAACCATTTGGTGTTTATGATGTTTATTATTTTTGATCATATGTATACTTTTGGCAAATAATATAGCTATATGTTTACACTGAACTTTCTTGAAATTCAACCACAATCTATTATTGGAAGATGATACCGTGGGTACCAAATACAAACTGAGTATGACTTTCAGTAGGGCATGGTGTGCTGACATTTCACACGAAGTGAATCGTTTTGTCCAGCAGGGGCTCGCTATCCATCACAGAATGACAATGATAAGGAAAACCTAGGGTCTTGGTTGAAAACATTTTAATTGAAAGGACAGACATCATACCATGGAATATGAAAGCCAAAAGATAAGTTAGATAAAACTACAGACTAATGATTCTGCTACAATTTTCTCTGCGAAGAGATAGAATCAGGCTGGTTTTGAGGGCAAGCCTAAAGCAAGAAGAATTACATATTGTACTCTCTCCAGATGGAAGCTCGTTGATTTGAGTGGCAGAGGAGTGATGCCTACATTTCATTCTTGATTTAAATTAGATATCTATATAAAGTTTATTTTTAAATATTCTTTTCCCACTATTTGATGTCTTTTCAGTGCTTGGGTGGCATGATACCAATATGAGCAAGATGCCAGCAAGATGCCAACTTCTGGTTAGCTTGCTGTTCTTTGGGCACGCTGTGGCATATGCCAGCTCTCAAGGTTCTTTGAGTTTCCAACCCTTTTATGGCAAAACAAACTAAAAAACAAATAAATAAACCCAGTATATTTTGCTCACTGGGCATTCCTATCACATAGATTTCAGAATAGAACCCTTAGTGTTAGTGTATTTCCCTAATTGTGCCTCAGACCCTGACACGGTTTTGAGAGTGGCTTCATGTTGTGCTGCCCAGCTTAAACTCTAAAATTTGTCCAATTGCTAAACCAAACATACCTAGGTTTGCCAAGGAAAATAATCTATTTTCCTATTTCCTGTGCCCCATCAGGGTACAAAATAGAAAATAAGCCAAAATTCCTCCACAGTGGGCTTGCAGTCTTAAGGAGGCCATTATTTCCTACGCAGAAAGTCAAATATTTTTTCCAGAACCAATTTTCTTGCTGACCACATTGAGCACTGAGAAATCAGTGAGCGCGTTCTTGGGAAAAACTGAATCGGAGGAGGAGTTTGGCTGTGGAAAATGCGAAGTGGGTTTCTGTCGCTGTAGTCAGCCAAGAGGGAACGGGAGTTCCAGCCCACGTTGTTCACCACGTGCGGATTATCGCGAGACAATGACTCCTCCTGAGGCTTATCTAAACCAAAGCAAGGTCTATCTCTGACTCCTCATCGAAAGACAATGATAGGCTGATACAGATGGACTTTTCTGTATTTCCTGCCTTTGCAAGGAAGAGGAGATCAAGTTGGGAAAGACCAATAACACTTTTAAGACATCTTTAGTACAAACATATTTCATCCAGTAGGGTAATGTTTTCCTCAGGCTTGTCCAGGAATAAATCCCAGCCTTCTCCCCCCAAGATCCCAAAGACATAGCTGATTTGTTTTCAGTTGGGGCAATGAAATGTTTAAATGGGAAACACATGTCCATTTGGTCTGGAGGGAACATGCTACAGAGCTTCTTGTTTATGAGCAGGGGCTCAGCAATAATCTGACAGCCACAGAAAGACTAAACAAGCAGCTAGCAATTAACTCCTAAATAATAGTTCTTCTTAGGAAGATAGCAGATTTTAAATCCATGTAGAACACTCATGACCTAATATATGGGTTAAAAGGCTCTTTATTTCAAAAAGGAGGAAGTGCTGTTAAAAACATTACTTAGTTATTTCTCCTCTTTCTTGGAACACAGATAACTTGACCTGACTGCTCCACTCAAACGCTCACGACCCCGGATCGCTGTCCCAGGTGGTGTTTCCATGTGAAATTTTTCTCCTAGTGTTTCTTTTACCTTCATGTTTTTTTCCTAAATCTTGAATCCCAAGTAAAATCAGCCAAAGAATTGGGGGAAATGGGAAGAAAAATATCTCCTGCGAGAATTATACTTAAAAGACATAGAGAAGTTGCCAAGTCGAAAGAATCTCAGGAAAGGGTGACGCGTGAACTTCCAAGTTCAAGGTCGGCATTCTTGGACCAGGTGAGGTGCTCACAGGTGCGATCACAGCCTCACCGGTTACAGTGCTAAGTGTTGCTCATGGTGAGTCGTTCTTCTAAGCAAAATAAGTAATAGGAAGCTTAATCACATGAGATAGCTTATACAAATTCTGTGAGTAGTGTTTCCAAAAATATCAGGTCTTGGAAGCAAAATAAGTCTTTAAATTGATAATATTGACATGTGATTTTGTGTACAGCTGTTAACCTTGTCAGAAGATCTAAATGTTACAACATTTAAATATTATCCAATTATGTTTTCTGGTATTTTCAAGTGTTTGAATATTTGCCATTGGCTATAGTTCTTTTTTAGTACTATCAAACTTAATATCTATTATTTGTTAATAATAAACAATAATAAAGTAATAATTGGTGATAAATATATTTATTAAATACTTTTTTAGACACCCATAAATAATGACTAAAGAGCATAAAGAATGTCAGAGAAGTATTTAAAGAATGACTTATGACTTTGGGAATTCCCAAGAATTCTCAGGAATTCTGATTTCTTGTTTTGAAATCTGTAAGGTTAATACTTGCACTAGTCCTAGGTGAACTTAGGAAGAAACATCATTCTTGAATGGAATAATGGGGCCCTGGTGTTCAGTGTCCTGTCAAAGAACGGTGACATTGCTTTGAACTTGGGCCTTAGCACGAGGTAAAGCTTTCCTTCAGAGACTTGCCTTGTAGGCCATCTTGGGTAAACCACTTGGCAGAACTGGTATACTAATACTTTACTGGATTGGTAATAAGATCGAATAAAATTAGGAATTCCACTTTGTACCCCTTCACGAACCTTAGATTTTAAAAGGGGCGGGGGTATAAATTCAAGCAATTATCTCAATAATCTGTGCTAAATTTTGTGGGCACGTGTATAAAATTAGGAAGAGCAAAAGCTGAGGTGGGTGAGGCTTACTGGGAAATTGGTAGAAAGAGCTCGTGTCTAGTTCCGAGCCTTCCTCTCCTACTCAAGAGTCTCCCCATCTCAAAACAGGATCAGGAGAGAGTGTGGCGAATGGGCGATGGACTCTGAGATCCTGAAGACTTCTAGTGACCGTCTCCAACCTGGTTCTAGATTCAGTGGCCCTTGTTTTTTAATACTAAAAAATCTCTTACCGGCTTAATGGGAAAGCACAGAAAAGAGATTGGGCGGAACAGAAAATCAAAGGTCAGAGGT
>NW_011888975.1:1652556-1654500 GCF_000151845.1 Pteropus vampyrus | reverse complement strand
GGCTTCCGCCCTAGGCAGCAGCCTCTCCTGTTACTACACCAGCTCCGGCCCACAGTCCGCGGGGCCTCACTTGTGCCACGTGGACTCCAGCGCACACATCCAAGCTCCTCGGCCACCCGCAAAGAGCCACCACCCTTTGGTCTTTCTCAATGTGAGTGAAGTTCGCATCAGTAGCAAGATCTGCCTTTGGGAAGATAGATTTGGGGATGAGACCTGTGTAGGCCCTCACGCAGGTTTGGGGGCCAGTTGTGTGAAGAATTCTAGATCCTGGGGCACCAGGCTGTGGTTGCAAAGGGGAAGGGGTGGGCATGTCCTCTGCCCATGGACTTCATGTTTCATGGAAGGTGACAAGGGGGAAGAGGGCTAAAGCCTGGCCCTGCGATGCTCGGGACCTCCAGCAGGGGCAGTAGCACACGCTCTGTTCCACCCACTCCCTCATGTCTCCTTTCCCCTAAAAACTGTTTTTAAGTATCTCTTTGTCTCCATATGCATCGCTCTCTCTGCCTTTCTTCTTCACCTAGAATACTCATGCCTACTCCGCTCAAGTGTCATGTGACCTTGTTCAAATGCTACTTCGTCTTGGAAGCTCTGCACACTCTCTTAGACACAGACAGTTCATTTCTGCTTTCCCTCCCGTTGGCATTTTGTTTCTGCCTCTACGATCACCTTTATGACCTTGTACTGTAACCGCTACCTCCTCCCACTAGACTGTGAGTGCTTTGTCACATTTGGTCTCTTGTACCAAAAGAGTGATGGGTGACACATAGTACTCCCTCTTATAAACATATTTACGGAGGGAACGAATGAATGAAATATACTCTCGTGGCCCCAAATGTGCCATGTAATGTAAAAGTTTATTTATCTTGGGGCATTATTGGTCTCTGAGAGTGGATGTCAGTATCTGCACGGCACCATCCTGGTGAAAACTGGAAATGCTCAGTCATCCAGATGTTTGGCGTCACGTGGACAGACCCCCCAGATGACTGACTGAATTATTCAGTTTTCATCGGAATGACTGGCGTTGTGTGTATCTGGCCTCGTGTTATCAGCTCTTATACCCTCCCCCCCCACCGTGGGTTCAAGAACTGACTCTTAGACACCCAAATGCTCAGCAAGCTGTTAATGGGACACAGCGATCTCCCCCCACGTGCTACTCATGTGAAAGCTGACAAGTTCAGTGCCAAAGGTGATTTCAGTTCATTGGTCTTCATTGTCATTAGCAACTAGCATTTATTAGGCATTCACATGTGCAGAGCACATTTTCAAATGAAAGACATCATGACAAACATTAGCTGATGAGAGATTTTTTTTTTAAGCCCTGGAATCAACTATCCTGCCGCCTACCAAGCTATTTTATAAGAATTCTGCCTAAAGGAAGTTCAAAGCATGTACTACATTTCGATTATTAAAATCTCACTCACTTCATGGGAGTCTGTTTTCCTCATTTCCCACCCCCTGTTATGTCTTTGTTTTTGTCTTTGATCCCAAACTCTATTTGTTGAATGTGCATTTCATTTGTTCACTATTTGAAATATTACGAATCTTTGGAATATTCTGCCTCTTGACCTGGGTAGCTGAGGTCAGTGGAAACACAACACACTGATGATCAGAAGCCTGAGTTCGACCTCGCCTCTGTCATTTGGTAATTTGAGGAAAATCATTCGACCTCTCGGAAGCTCAGTTTCCTGATGTGCACTCAGCAGAGGCTCTGTGAGGATGCACGAGACAACGTACGAGAAAGCCCTCCGCAAACTCCTAAGTCGAATCAAAGTATTAGGAGATCACTGTTATTTGCCCAAAGTCCCCCTTTCCATTCGCTTTAAGTGTCGGCTCCTTGCAAAAACGAGCTGAGACGGTGTCCGAGCCATCGTCTTGTAGGGCGTCCAGATGTAATGGCAAAATAACAAGCCAACAGAAACTTAATCAACAGTGATGATGGTGATC
>NW_011888975.1:1645469-1651736 GCF_000151845.1 Pteropus vampyrus | reverse complement strand
CCTCTGAAAGGCAGGCTAGTGCGTTGGAAGGAGCTCCTGGGAGACCCCGGCCTGTTCCACGGTTCGTTGCGTGTGACCTCAGGAACACTGCGTACGCGTGTCCCCCCTTATTTGCGGTGATACATTTCAAGATCCCCGGTGGATGCCTGGAACCGTGCAGAGTACCAAACCCGACATACGCTGTGTTTTTTCTTATGCACGCATACCTTTATACTAATAAATTAGGCGCTGTAAGAGATCAACAATAATAATAGACCAATTATGCCACATACCATAACAAAAGTTATGTGCATGTGGCTCTCCTCAAAATGCGTGGAACTTTCCACGTGATATTTTCAGATCACAGTTGATTGCGCGTAACTCAGTAATCGAAAAAGTGGAGATCAAAGTAATTGCCTCACAGAGTCAGTGCCAAGAAGACAAGTTCATGGGTGAACAGTGCCTGGTATATAGTAGCTACTTAATATTTTTTGAATAGATAGAAGGTGCATCTGCAAACATCTGTTTGTATTTTTCACTTTGAAACCTATGACCGCAGTATTTTTTCAAAACTACAATTTTAAAAAGTATTAAAATTCTCTCTTTTTATGTCATTTTGGTTCTTTATTTTGACTTCCTGTCATATCACCTCTTTGTGTTCATGTAATTTTCCTAGCCTGTTACTACATATATCAACATGCTCCTAGATTTAGGACTTAAAAATATTTCCTTAACCTGCAAGCCCATCGACCTAATCTTTTTTCTTTCTTCCTTTTACTATTAAAATTTTCAAATTAATTTCTCCTTCCATTTCTTCACTGTGAAGACACACTCGAAACTATCCAAAATAGTTTATCACCCACTGTGCTACAGAAACTAAATATACTCAAACATCTCCGATGACTTTCTAATCACTAAATTTCATGAACTTTTAAAAGCTTATTATAATTTTATTTTTAAACATACGTTTTTAAGGAAAAAATGTTCTATGTTCTAGATCTAAAGCTGGTTTATTATTTTGATGATATCAAGTGAGCCTCCCAAAAAGGTCTTTGCCCCAAGAGCAAGTAGGTCTAAAATGCAGAAAGTTATATTACTATGCAATTATGATATACCTCTTACTATATAATTCCAAGTGAGCCTAAGGATGTGCATGTTGCATATAATATAACATAAATGGCTAGATGTCCTATTCTGGAAAGCAGATATTCCAGGAGACTTGCTTTTGGGATCAAAAAACATTCCTTACAGCTACAACGTAAGTGTGATTTTTTTTTTATGGTGCGTTAGCATATTTAATTTAAGCAGAAGAAAGCATTTTCTGATTTAGTATACAGAAAACGAATTGCAGAGAGACTAATATTTCTCAGTAGCTTAGTACAGTTTAACCCAAAAGACCTGACCCCATGGGAAAGTCCTCGGGGATCCTGTTCTTAACCTCTTCTACCTCCGTTTTGTAGCTGTCATTGCTGTTTGTCACCAGCTGGAATGGAAACCCTACTGCCAGAGATATGCTTGCCACGACAGGAGGGGAGGAGAGAGGAGAGGAGGGGAGCGGAGAGGAGGGGAGGGTATTTATAGATTTATATATTAGCGATACGCATTAACAATAGCATGCTAATTAAAATAGACCACTGAAGCATCAGGGTTTGACACCTTTTAAACTCCGTTGTTTTTTTTTAATCACCTGAATTTTAAAATAATCTATTTAAAAAACAGTTAATTATTCTGAGCAGTCATTTCCCTCACTCTTGAGTCGTTCGAATTATTTGAATTTTTACTATGTCTTCTCACAGTGGCCAATTTTATTTTGAAGAGCAGCTCTATCTTCTACAGGAAGATGAGAAAGTTATGCTAAAAAGGGCACCGGATCGGAATAGAATGCCCGACGTTCCATTTTGACCGTGTCATGTCGGAGCTATTTTTGAACTGGATTCATCATCCTGCTCACCTGCTGTGCAGCCTGTCCTCCTCCACGATTTCAGACTGTCGCGTGACCCATCATGCTGCTGTGCCTCTGGTCACGCGTTTCGCCCAGTCCGTAGCGCTGTTCGTCAAATCTCAGACTGTTGGTCACATGACTTGATTCCATATGCCACCCACTCGGTAAAGCCTTTTGCCAAAGTTCACCTTTCTGTGGCGTTTTTATTATGTCTTTATTATTGAACATGTATTCATGTGATTATTAAACAATTATTAATTGTTTATTATTTGTCCCACTGGACTGTAAACTCCTTTAGGGCAGGGGCCATGTCTTATTTCTCTTACTAGAAATAAACAATGAATTCCAACCTCACGAGGAGCATCCATTATGATTTTTTTATGCTCCATAAATGCTGTCGCCTGAATAAATAAATGGAAGAAGGACCGACATCTCTTTATGTATAAGGAACCATGCTGAATGTTGTATTAATATTTAAAAATAAGGATACGCTCAATAAAACCTGATTCGTTTGCGTGTTCTTATTTCAAAGAGCTTCCTGCTGAAGTGGAAATGGCTGGCAGAGTAAGAAAAGCAAATGGCTTTTGACATCTCAACTAAGTAAAAGGAGGCAGCTGTGTGGTAATCAAAAGGGGACTCAACTGGGACCAGAAGATCTGACTTCCAGGACCGGCTCGGTCGCTAGCTTTATGACTCTGGCCACTTCGAAACATCTCTGAACGCCAACGTCCCCATCTGCAAAATGAGGTGCTTAGATCACGTGATCGCCAAGGTCCTTTCCAACGTTAACACTCCACGACTCTAAAACACTATGAAATCATCAGAGTTGCCGTCAAACTCAAACTCAAGTTTTGCCAAGGAGAGCCACTTGTGTATTTCTGGATGGCTAATAACCTTGACTGGACAATATAACTATTCACAAGAGAGAATAACAAATTATAATTCTTTTTCCATTGTCTAAGGCCAGATGATTGGTTCTGCAGATTATGCACTGTTCTCAGCTCAAAGTCCCAACGAGTGTTATGCTCCAGCTGTGGTTCAGAGGGCAGGAACAAATGCACATCTTCGATCTAAGTTGAAAATGTGTGCCCCAGCTCAGAACCGAGAGGGCGTGAGTAGATGTGCATCTTCTTCATCTAGATGAAAAAATATGGCACACATCAAGTGACGCTCCAACCAGAGAATCCTTCTGGAACCATGAGAAACAGAAAAAAAATAGCCCTGCGCAACTTCAACTAAATTGGAATTGATATTTGTTGCAGAGCCTGGAGACTTGCCTCTTGGCAAAAGTAGATTTTTCCCAGTTGGTTTCGAAAGTCTAATGACATAACACAACAGCTGGCCTCGTAATTCCTATTAGGCTGCATCTGCCCCTGACATTTGAGGGTGACCATGACAGCACTCCCCGTAGGGACCTCACCAAGCTTCAGAAGATAATCTTCTTCTTTTTAAAAATCATATATTGTCCTGGGTATACATGCCCGTGATCAAAGAATCTGGAATCAACAGGGAAGACACAGAGAAAATATGAGAAAGGTTTTATTTGCTTCGGGCAAACATGAAATGTCTCGTAATCCAACTTCTTAGTCCATGACCGATTGTGCTTTTTTCCATTACCACAAAAGACGTAATTGATATGAAGGAAAAACCGTGGGCTTTGGAGGCAGGTGGCTCTGGGCTTAGCCAGTAGCTCCTCAAATTTACTCGCTAAGTGACCTTATAGATATTACTTAATCGCTCTAGGTCTGTCTATTCATTTGCAAAATAGGAATACTTATTTCTACCACACAGAGTTGTGAAGTCGGTGTTTTGGCGGATGTCACACACAGGGAGCGTCGTGTGTGCTACACGTCATCTGCGATGATGGCAGAGAGGGTTGCTATCTTCAAGAACTGAAAGGTGGTGTTTTAAAGTGGAGGACAGAATTTTCAGTCTTACGTACCGAAAAGCTTAGCTGCATTGTCGTCAAGCGATTGTCGACTGTAGACGGGACCGGTGTCCACGGTGACCTAGGAAGGTGATGTGGCAAGGCTGGCTTAGTGGGGGAGCTTCCTGTGCAGTTGCGAAGGGCCCTGGGTTTAGAAGGGCCCCACTCCTGGTTAATGCTCTGCTGTCGACACCTTGAAAGGCTTAATGATGTTTTAACAAGGGGCCTTGCATTTTCGTTTTGCACTGGTCCCTGTGTATTACGTAGTCAGTCCTGAAACTTAGGAAGGAAATTCAGTGCTATATGCATGCTTGCTCAGATTTATGGAAAAGAATGTGGAGGCATCACTCTACCTTATAATAAGAATAGGTATTAGTTTTTGTGCTTTGGGTTTCAAAGGGTAAAGGTAATTCCGAGTTGGCTTTGTAGCGTCTAAATGGACTAGATTCCGTATTTACGTATGTAAATATAGCAAAGATTGGAAGATAAATCAAAGAGCGGCAAGAGCATTCGCACATAAAAGTTCTCAAAACAAAAGCATTTTTCAGGTAGACTGCCTGGGTTCAGATCCCAGTTGGGCTTACGAGCCGTGGAACATTGTGGGAGTGGCTAACTGTAACTATGTCTCAGAATGTCATCTATAGAATGGTACAATAGCAATTTCTTTGTGTTGTCGTGGGCAGGAAGATAAAAGGCTGCGATATAATCCAGGTGAGAGATGATAAAGACGTGAACTAAGGTAACTAATCATAGTTTAAGTAAGTGGACACAGTCAACAGATAGCAGAAGTAGAATGACCAGGACATTGAGGAAGAGAGACGGGGAAGAGGCAGGAAGGATCGCCATGTTGGGGCCTGGATAACTATGCGTGGTGATAAATCATTGATAGCAGTGCTTAAGAGGATGATAGGATTTGGAAGGGTGATGGCTTAGATGGTAATAAATTTATTTGGGGACATGATGCGTTTGGGGTGTCATTAGACCATAAAATAGAAATGTTCAATCAGCAGTTAGATATATAACTTCAGATGTGGATAAAAGATCTTGATTTGGAAAATGATTTGAGAATCATTAGCATAGACGTGAAAAGCGAAACTGTAAAAGGAAGGGGAACCTGTTTAGAGTGAGGAGAGATTAAAACTCCTAGCAGAAAACACAGGAAGTAATGTCCTCACCATTCGTCTCGGCAATGATTTTTTTTCGGATTTGACACCAACAGCAAAGGCAACAAAAGCAAAACAAACAAGCGGGACTACTTTGGACTTAAACATTTCTGCACAGCAAAATAAACTATCGACAAAAGGCAAAGGCAAGCTGGAGAATGGAAGAAATTATATGCAAACCGCACATCCAATAAAGGGTTGATATCTAAAATATACATGGAACTCATATAACTCGATAGAATAAACCTAATAACTTGATTTAAAAGTGGGTAAAGAACCTATCTTTCTAAAGAAGACGTTCAAATGGCCAATGAGTACATGTCAATGTGCTTAACATCACTAATCATCAGAGAAATAAGAATCAAAACCACAGTGAGATATGACCTCACACCTGTTAGAATTTCTATCGCCAAAAGGCAAGAGATAACAAATGCTGGAGAGGATGTGGAGAAAAGGGACCCCTCGTGCACTGTTGGTTGGAATGTAAATTGTTACAGACACTATAGAAAACAGTATGGCAGTTCCTCAAGAAATTAGAAATAGAACTACCATGTGACCCAGCAATCTCTCTTCAGAATATAAATGCAAAGGAAATAAAATCATTACCTGGGAGAGATACCTGTGCTCCCAGCTCATTGTAGCATTATTCATAATAGCCAAGGTACAGAAACAACCTAAGTGTCTGTGGACAGATGAATGAGTAAAGAAAATGTAGTGTATATAAATACAATGGACTATTATTCAGCCTTAAAAAAGGAAGGAAAAATCTGACGTTTGTGACCGGATAGATGAACCTGAAGGGCATTATGCTAAGTGAAATGAGCCAGAGAAAGAAAGAAAAAAAGTTGAACCCAGAGAAATAGTGAATAGAATGGTTATTGCCAGGGGCTGGATGGTGGGGGAAATAAGGAAAAGCTGAAAAAAAGATCTAAATCTTTAGTTATAAAATGAATAAGGAGTGAAAATATAATGTATACCATGGTGACTATAATTGATAATAGTGTCTCGTTTAATTGAAATTTGCTAAGAGAGTAGAACTTGTGTTTTCATTTAAAAAAAAAAAAGTAAACATATAAGGTGATGGACATGTTAAGTGACTTGACGGCGAGAATCTTGTCACAATATATATGTGTATCAAATCTTCACGTTGTACCCTTTAAATATCTTACAACTTTTTTGTCAATTATACATCAATAAAGCTGAAAAAGAAATGCTCTATTCATGGGGGGCCAAACTATCTCCTATGTTTAGCTTTT
>NW_011888975.1:1635334-1644149 GCF_000151845.1 Pteropus vampyrus | reverse complement strand
AGATCAATTCCAAATAGAGTTAAGAACCCAAACATTGAAACATACGAACGGGAAGAAAGAGAAAGGTTCCTAGCTGGAGGAGAATATTAGGTTGAGAGATTTGTTTTTGGTTTTAAAAATAGGAGAAACCTGAACTTTAGAAAAGCATCCAGTAGAGAGGGAGACAGAGGAAAGAAACGGAGTATTTCTAAGACATGACATGTGAGGCACGGGCTAGCGGAAGCCGGAGGCCAGAGCTGACATCCAGCTGTCTGGTTGGTTACGAACTGGGGAAGCCCTGTACACATTAACTTCTGACGCTTCAGCTTCCACATCTGTCAAGTGAGGATTCTATTAGCTCAGGTTCTTTGTTGCAGGGTGTAGACACTGACCCTGGCTGACTCAAACTCATCGGGAGCATGTGGGGACACTCGTGAATCAGATGGGATGCTGCAGAACAGGACTCAGGAAGAGCAGAAACCCGGGCAGTCCGGACCCCCACGCAACAGAAGAGATGGACGGTTCTAGCATCCTGGCCTCTCCAAGCATAATAGTCAGTTTACGGCCTTTGCTCATGTGCTCAAGATGTAAATTCTAGAAAGTTCAGATCCAAATGACCTAATTTAGATTCTTTGCTTATCTTCCAGCTAGAGGAGAAGAGAGCATCTTTATTCACGGTTCCATCGAACTGTCGAAGAGTGTTATTAGGAAAAGGACGGACGGCAGAGACCACGTGAAAAAAAAAAACAAACCCTGACAAACCTGCACGTACTCCATGCCTTTGGCGATCTAAGGATCTACACTTTTTATTCTCATACATGTACTTTCAATAATGCCTTGGTCTAACATCACGTCAATGTTCCACGATGAAAACGCATTCATCTTCTCTTCAAAGATGCACAACCCCAACTGCATGTACCTCCAGCTCCAGGATCTCTGAGTAGTCTATGCTTATTGTCTACCTCTGCCATCATCCCAGCTCAGGAGTCTGCAGCCTGTGGGGCAAGCAAACTCATGCAACGGAAAATAAGCATGGCTTCCTGTCACAGAGAAGTGCATTTACGTAGTGTTATGCTCCTTAGGTCTCAGAGATCCCCAACGGAGAGCCATGGAAAGTAAGGTCCCGGGTGGCCGTGTGATTTGCCCAAAGCCACCGATGACAAAGTAAACAAGCCAGGGTCTAAATCTGGGTCTGTCCAACTCCAAAGCCACTCCTTGCCTTCCCGTCATAGATGGGTTAAAACAACGTGAAGTAAAGGGCCTCCTCGAAGAATTTTAACAGGAAACAAAGCTTTGGGGAATGAAAGTGGAGGTCTGCGGAGGGTGTCAGGCTGTGGACGGTTTACGGTTGTAGATATATGAGTAGGGGGTGAGAAGTATGTTTATTTAATGGAGAGAGGAGGGTCAATCGGCTTTCTTATTTTTAAAACGATTTCACAATAATAAAACACTGTATACACTTTATAAGTAGCTTTAGCGACTATCTCTTCAACCATCCTTTTGCCAATAGGTATTTGTATAGATTATTTTATTAGTAAAGGCTTTGATTGACATAAGTTAGTAGGTCACTTAGATACCTGATTACTCTATCGATTTTTTTTTTTTAAAAATCTCTATACCTATAGTAAAAATACTATTCAATGAGAGATAGGATGGTGTTGAAATTGACTATTGAGGGAAAAATTAGATTCTCACCTTCTATCATCCGGCCAAACAAATGCTAGAGACATTGAAAAGTTATTTTTTAAAAACATACGGAAAAAACCTTAGGAGAAAATATAGAAAATATCTGGAAATGGGAAAGAAGGCAAGAAGGCAACGAAACATTCCTACTGGGGTACAGGGGGGCTCGGGCGTTGCTCAAACTAGCGATTTGAAGCTCGCGATGATGGAGGCAGGTATTCAGGGGGTGGCGGGGCGGTCAGCGCCCAAAACACTGAATTCCCTTCAAAACCTTCTAAGAGCACATGCCCACCCTCACTTCTTTATGCCTAGCAAAGAACAGCGCTAGACATTTCGTCCTGCTAAGAGTTACTCCCAAGTTAAATCTTGGAAACTGCACACAGGCGTAATTATTTTGGTCAATCAGGAGAAAGCTTATTGTGTTTCAAAACAAGTCACGCAAGGAAAGATTTAAGGAATTTCATTTTAGCCCGAAGATGTGAAATTTAAACTTCCACTAAAGGATGCTTGGAGGGAATGTTTAGAGAAAGTCACGGTGTTGGCTAGACTCTTTCTGAGTGACTTATTCTGGTGTCAGGTATGTGGTAAGGATTAGTAAGAATCTCGATTTGGCACAACCTTGGTTCTCACCGTCTCAAATAACAAGCTGGTCACACTTGGCTTTTATTTTCCTTGAGTGTTTAGATCGCATTCCCCTGTTGGCTTCGTCGCTATTATTCAACTTACACTTTAAAACGAACATTTATCTGTTAGTAAGCGAAGAATACCACAGAGAATGTTTTTCTCTTTGTTTTCAAGTTTTGGGTCAGAATATTTATAACTAGATGAATTCCAAGAGAAACAAAGATCTAAGCTAATGACTGTAGTTGCTGCTACAGAATTCAAATCCTCGTGTGTCATCTCTGACTGTAATTTTTAAATTAGTGATTATACGGTGTCAAATACTGTGAGAGCTTCTGCCAAGCAAAGCAAACCTAAGGGATAATGTCACAGGAGGGAGTATTGCCAATCAAAGGAACGAGCTCTGAGCAATCAGGGATATGGTTTAAGTGGGAGAAGTCGCAGCTCGGGGAATTCCAAGAGTCCTGGTGCACTGATAAACTGTCAAGTGTCCGTCCCAGTCGGGAAGGCTTTGTCTTCAAGATGAAGTTCAACTTGGCTGTGTCAACCGACACAGGCTGAAATTGGATTAAAGAACCAAACCAATGCACCAACGGCACTGCTCAGGGAAGCGTCTCAGAGATATCTCAAAGCTACAGAGAAAAGATGTGAACTCACCGAATAAATGAACAAAGCAGAGCTGGGAAGGAGCTAGAGAGGTGCGGCAGGACCTCCTCTTCTCAAGCATTACGGTAGAGCAACGCCCCCTCTATCCCGTTATCCAGCAAGAAATGTAAGTTATGGAAACCATCCAGGGGTTACATTAGACAGAAACTTAAGTCGGCATTTGAACATCATGAAGGCATTGCTGAGTTTTAGGAAAGAAACAGGGGCCTTGCAACGAGGCCCTGCGATGAGAGGTTTAAGCACTGGGGCCCTCAACACGACCGAGATGCTGGTGATTGGTGGAGAATGTAGGTAAACAGCAATGATTGAAGGATTGGGCGTGGGGCTGAGGAACCACTGAGAGCTCCGACTCTGCCTGGTGAAGCATGATCCAGGAGGGATGTGGGTGCTGATGCCCGTGAAGGAGGAAGGTCTAGGGCCTTCGGAGCAATAAATTCAAGCTAACTTATTAGAATAAACTTTCCGACAGTGTCATTTGTTTTCTTTGGGAGATAAACTACTCCTGGAGTGGAGAAATGGGAAAGGTTAAGCCAAATATCGTCTGGGAAAAACCCATTTTACAATGAGACGGGAGCGTGGTGTCCAACACACCATGTAATGGAGGCCACGTGATGCTCCATTACACCCACAGTGACCGCTGGGCTGATTTTGACTCGAACCCCCGGGCCTTCTCAGGTTTAGGAAGAAGTGGGTAACTGTTCAGCATCCTCTCTCTCAGAGGCCACGTCTGCAAGAGGGAGGAAGAGGTTCTTCTCTGACTCATCACGGGAAGGTCCCCCAGGGAGGCATAAGCTAGGACCGAATGGGGGTGCATGTAGAAGGGATCCAAGAGGCAAGAACGGCTTCTTCAGAGGCCTAGGGATTTGGGTCGCTTGTGCTTTGGGGTGACATTGTGGGGGCCGCTCCCATTGGCATCCGGATCTCTGAATTTCATGGCGAGTATTGGATGTCTCTTGCAAATACCTTAATTTTATATCTTATCAGGTGGTACCTCTAATAGCCGTGGACAGATTTCTGAACATGTCTTGGATTTATTTGTCCCTAGTAGTCGTCACAAGCCCAAGTCACAAGCCCAAGTCTTTAGAGTCACTCGGATTTTTCATCCACTGTTATGTTTGTAGCATCTTTGACTTTTTCTTGACTCCGTGTACGTAAGAATCTTGAGTTACCGGTATCGCCTGGTTTAGTGTGAGTGTCCTGACTTTCATTTGGGCTTAATTCCTCTTCTGTATTGTCCAGGCCCACGTGTTTTAAAGATCCCCATCACAATCACATATATTCCTCACAAGATTCCCTTTAGCCGTGCAAGTCAGGTCACAAAATAGCCTAGGTTTGCAGCCCAGAGCGAGAGCTATCCACACAAAGAGTGGCCGGTGTTTTGGGGGAGTAAGGAAGTAGGAGGCCTGTGGTCTTACACTGTGACAAGGAGAAAGACGGGTGTTAGTCATGTAAAGACAAGTAAACACGTTGGAAACGGCCTGTGTCCATTTAAGTCAACACATATTTCTTGTGTGCTAATACATGCAAGTCCCTAGGTGAGAAAATTCAGAGTATGTAAAGATGAATGAAATACACAACTAAACGTTAAAGAATTCGACATCTCATGGAGGGGGACTGGACACCTGACATCTTTGACGTAAACTGGGGAGCGATACGATCGCGTTGTCTCCTAGACTGGGGTAAAGGCGACAAAGGACAGGTAACCTTTCCGAGGTCAGCTCGGCCTCCTCGGCTTACACAGGTGCAGCTCTCGCCTGCTAGAGAAACGAGACTGTAGCTTTAACTGAAATACAACAGTCTTTATTAAATGGTCCAAAACTATCCTTAAGGAGATCTCCTTGACTCCTCTTGCCCCTTACTACTTTTTCCCTCTTCCGATTCTACCATCGCATTCATTAGAGTGATTCACAAACAACCAGTTCCATTTTTCCTTAGTTTTTCTGTTTCAGTCTCGTATCACCCACGGACTCTTGGGAATGTATACTTCATCACCACTTCTGCCTTAACATATCCCAAACACGACTGGCTTCCCACCCTGATGAAACCCATCCTTCACAGACCCCTTCCAGCGCCTGTCACCCAGGTTCCACATCTCTTCATTATCCTTGATTCTTTATGTATCTGAGTGCCAGTACGTGTTCACCACTCATTCATCCGACTCTCCGGCATCCTGGTCCAAGTCACTCTAAGCTTTCCCTTCGAACACGGCTTCGCTTGTGTCCATCTCTAATTCATTCTTCACACATCTGCCAGAGTAATCGTTTAGAAATATTAATTACATCAGGGCCTCGCCCAATGCCCAAGGCCTTATCACGCTTAAAATTATTTATTTCACCTGACAAAGGCTTGGGTGACGCAGTTCCTGCTCTGTCTTCAGCTCCTCGCTCTCTACGTGAAACCCACACCGGCTCGTTTTCGGTGCCACCACCACGCCAGACTCATTAGCCGTTCACCTTGCCCGTAGTGCTTGTCCAGATCCTTGCTGGGCTGGCTTCTTCTGTCATCCGGTTCTCAGCAGAACATCCGCCGCCTGCTCAGAGAAGGCGCCCTGATCATCTTCCTCCCCTTGATTTTTTTTTTTTTTTTTTTTTGTAACAAGGCCCTTCATAGCTCTCATCACTTTCTGATGCATTCTTTATATAAGCTCCATGAGAGTTTGGGACTCATCTCTCCTGCTCAGGCACTGTGTCCTTACTGCCTTCTAAAGTTCCTGGAAGAAACATCTACACAATCGGGGACACGGAATGAACGCGATAAGATGTCGTCAGTGGAAATGTATCTGTTATCCACTTGGCATTGTCACCTGATCCCTGCGTGATGCAACCAGTTGTTCCTCAGACTTCCGTGACCTGACAGACTGTCCCTTTGGATTACATCTTCCCCCGTGGGAAACACAGCATCATGAGTGCGTTTCGTTGCACTTGGTCAGGGAACGGTTCTGTGGCTTCTAGAGATCTGACGCCATCATTTCGTTTACTTATATGTTTCACCTTTGGTGCTTAATTGCGAAGCTGCTTTTCTTATGGCCTTGTGTGTTTCGGTCCTGTCTTAACTAGACAATGAATGCTTCACATTATATCTATCTAAATTCACCATATTGTTCAATGTAGAAAAAGTGTGCCCGATCAATTCTTTTCAAGTTGATTTCCAACATATCTTTCTGTAATGACTATAGTCACTAAGTATGACTATTGGGAAAAGGCGTATTTTGTTTCTTAATATGTTGTTTCCTTCCCCAGAAAAATAGAAGAAGAAGAAAAAAGAAAGAAAGAAAATGTGCCTTGGGGAAAATCTTCGCTTAGAGCATTTACCGAAAGAGAATAAGCAGCCGATTCTGAGGGGCAAGGCTGATGGTTTTATTTTACTTCCCAGCAGCAGAGTGAGAATGCTAATAATGAAATTTTTAAAATAACCCCTTAAAATGAAAATGGATCTCAAATGAACTTTGCTTCGTATATTTCTTTGCAGTAAAGATGGCTGAAATTTAAGCCTCTATCATTTTCAATCTACTCTGAACGGCATAAATCCTAACCAGATTTTAATTCATTTCTTTGTGGAAACTCTCTTCCTGACCCCTGCCCTGCCGTCCAGTTTGGAGCTATCCTGAGTGCTGTTTGCAAAACTGATTTAATTGCGAATGTTGGAGGCCGCTTCGACTGTGGAAACGCATTACCCAAGATCATGTGTTCTTGATCATAAAAGAAAAAAATATACGGAATACAGTTTGCCAAATACGCTCAAATATACATTTAATGTGTTCACAATAGAATAATAACTAATTAATGCATCGACAGCAATTGCCATTTATTGGGGGAAGTGTTACATGTTAGGGACAAAATTAAAAACTGTATGCTCTTAACAAGTCAAAGGGGGTAGTTATTATCCCAATTTCGTACATAGGAAAGTGATGCTTAGAGAGTTTAAGAAATCCACCTAAGGAAGTTAAAAAGGTAGAATTCAGATAAGGTTCTCTGTGGCTCAGTTAGGTGTCTCTGGCCTTAATTTCTTTGCTGTATAAAAATTCATTGATTCCAGCCGGCTTGTTTTCAGAAGCTGCTCTGCCTTCGCCACAGGTCACATGCAAAGGGGGGCTTCAACGACTGGTGGAATGCACTTGCATTGGTGGACAGGTTGGCAGAAGATCACTGGGGATGACTTCTAAGCCTTCGTTTACCGTTTGATGGGAACAGTAATAGTATTTGGAGTCACATGATCTGCATTTAAATCTTAAATCTAGGAATCCCTCGGGCAAGTTACTTAATGAGTTAGAACCTCAGCCCTCTTGCCTATAGAGTTGATAGTATGAATATTTTTCTCCCAGAGATGCTTCAGGCATTATGTTACATGAAATCGTTTTGAGGGGTGGGGATATCTTAGCTCGAGTCTAAGTAGAAGTCCAAAATAATTTGCAAGCTGATGGGAGGGATTTGCCAGAAGCCTGCTCGCGTAGGTACTTTGGACTCTTCTGGTACATGTCTGGGGAAATGGAGGGATGACATCGCATATGCTGGTTTGCAGGGAAATGAGGAGACTTCAGGAAGAAAACCCATCCTCAGGGAGGAAGGATCCAAGTTTTTATCATTGACCAAATAATAAAAACTCAATTATTGTAAAGGGAGAAAGATTCTACATAGAGTTTGGCATCCATCAGTCGAAACTGTCTCCCAGCCCAGTCCCTGACGACTTCAGCTCGAAAGCTAAGTAGAGCATGAAAACTGGAAAAGCTGTTCACTAAACTCTTTACAGAACTCTGGGGCACAAGAAGAAGCTGCTTCCGGGTCTGTCTGACAGAGGAAAACAAGGAAAGCTTCTGCCTCACTTTGCTGGCCACCTCAGAACTTGGAAAACTTTGGGCTTTTAAGAAATTGTGTCAAAAGCCTAGGAAGCACTGGCGGCACCGGAAGGAAATGTAGGGTGATGGCCAATTTTATGTGTTGACTCGATGGGGCTAAGAAACACCCAGTTAGCTGGTGAAGATATTTGTGGATGTTTCTGGGAGATGTTCCCAGAAGAGATTAGAATTCGAATTGAGGAATGGAGCAGGTGACACTCCTCAGGTGGGTAGCGGCACCCAATCTTTTGAGGGCCCAAACACAACAAAAAGGCAGAGGAAGGGGGAACTTGCATTCTCTGCTTGAGCTGAGCTGTCCATCCTCTCATGCCCTCAGGCGCTGGCATTCCTGGCTCTTAGGCTTTTGGACTCAAGTCCAACGGCAATTCAATGAAGAAATGGATAGACTTTTTGATAATTAAACATCCACGTGCGAAAAGTAATAAACTTCAACGTTAGCCTCATCCCTTTTACAAATATCAACTCAAATTGGTTTATAGATTGAAAAGTAGAAGGTAAAACTTTAGAATTTCAGAATAAAATGTAGAAGAAAATCTCTGTGACCTGGGATTAGGCAATGGATTCTTAGACATTATCCTAAATTCACAATCCATTAAAAAAAACTGATAAACTGACTTCATCAAAATTTGAACCACTTACCCTGCAAAAGGCTTGTTAAGAGAACATAAAGACTAGAAGGAACTATCTGCACGTCACATATTTGACAAAGGACATGTATCCAGAATATATAAAGAACTCCCTAAACTCAACAGTCAAAACACAAACAACCTAATTTAAAAGTGGACAAATGGCTTGAACAGACCCTTCATCGAAGAGGATAAATTGATGTCAAATGGGCACATGAAGAAAGTGTTTTACACCCTTTGCCACTGGGTTAATGGTGCAGCTGCTCTGGGAAACGGCATAGCAGCTGTTTACGAAGTTAAACAGACACTTCACGTCAGACTCACTAATTCTACTCCCAGGGTTTTCATTGAGAGAAGTGAAAACGTATGTTCACACGAAAACCTGTAC
>NW_011888975.1:1623870-1634545 GCF_000151845.1 Pteropus vampyrus | reverse complement strand
CTTATAATTCCCACTATCCATTCAAAATGACTGTGACCACAACGAGCTGAGGTGGTAGGTTCCTTTTTTAAGATTAAACATACTCATAACATTTTATTTTCGTATCTCTTTTATACGCTCCACACCAAGTTTGCTTTGGCCTGTTTTCTAATTTAAATATCTTGATCTATATTTCTGCAATCACTTTCTGGAAGGGCCCGGGATATTTTGACATTAGTGAAGTTGCAAAATATTTTTACTCTGAACATTCCATGTCCAGCCAGATTTGTCTCCGTGTGGTTTTCTCTGCTGGGGATGTTCATTCCACACTCAGTCAATAAACACTGATTGACAACTTACCGTGTGCCAGGTACTATGGTAGATGTTGTGAGCAGAAAGATGAATTAAGACGGACACGGTCCACGGATTAGTGACGGAGCAGACAAATGGGCCAACATTGCAGGACACGTGGGTAGGGATATGTAAGTTATGGGAAAATCTAGAAGAGATGCCTGACCCAGTCAGTGAAAAGTCAGAAGTTTTCTGGAGGGAGTGACACTTGGCTGAGTTCTCAGAATAAATAAGAGTTAGATAGTCCAAGGGAGATGGGAAGGGACTGACAGAATAGAAAACATGGTCGGATGTTATTTTTCCTTTCTTTCAGACGTGAAGGCTGAGGCTCAAATGTGTTGACTTCATTGTCCAAGGTTGTCACCAAGTAAATGAGAGAAGTTGATCTGATGTTCCTCTCACTGTAAAGACCCTGCCATTTCCATGACATAATGAAATAGGAGTAAAATGTGTCACTCTGGGGCCTTCAGTTGCAAACAAAAGAAACAGGGATCGATTAACTTAAGCCAAAAGGACTCGACTGGTAGGGGGTCCCTGGCAGTTCTCAGATTGATGGGATGACCAGAGGGCAGGGTCTGAGAAGGGGGGCTGCGTGTCCAGAAGATGCTGCCATGGCCCCCCATGCTGGGCCACCGCATTCCGCCAGTAAGGCCACCAAAGCAGATTCTAAACAGTCCCTGCTTCTTCATGGCAATGCCGTAGTTTTATGCCGTGAGGATGGCCGTCCCCCTAACAGGCAGGGACCAGGAAAACCAGGTATCTGGCCTTTGGGGGTCTTGCCACGCCAAACCTCTGTAATGCCAGATTCCCCAACACAGGGATAACCAAATTCGATACGTAAATAAATGACAGATGTCCACTAGCCACCCTATAAGGTTCTTTTGGAAACCATGCTGACTCTCCATGTGATCCAAAGCAATAAATATACTTTAAACCTGGGAAATGGCGAGGCTGGCTTTATCGGTTCTGCGCCTGGCTGCTGAGCCAAACGGGCAGCGAGCGTAGGTGCGGACAGGAAAGATTCAGGTTTCAGGTTTGGGGGCGTTCTCGCGTGGACTTGTGGGAAACCAGGATGATGGAGGATACGCATAAAGCGGAGGAGGGAGCTGGGATTCCGGTTATGAGACAGTCGAGGGAACGTTCAGGCGAAGCGAGGAAGACACTAAAGTCTAAGAAAGGATCCTAATGAGGGTTAAGGAAACAAGGCTAGTTTTGTGTAATATTTGGGATTGAGAAAAAAGCAGATTCAACATCCGAAAACGTGGGAGATCCTGATCTCGCGATAATAACTGGACCGATGGGGCTAATTACAGGGAGAGCTCAGAGGAAGGGATTTTGGGGGTACGCTGTCAGAAGGAGCTTTTCTAAAAGGAAATTAAGCGTTCCTGTTTCCCCATCCCTTTCTCCCATAGTAAAAAGCCACTGGGGCCTCGGGGTTTCCAGCGAGGCCACGGATTCCTGACTGGGTCACGTGGACACTCGGCCCCTTCATTCTTCCTTTGATGCGTGAGTGTGTATAACGAGGTGTCCGACCTCTGTCCGGGCGCGTGGCTTCAGGGACAGATGCACAGAGGACGGGGGGGATGGGCCGAGCGGCCATCTAGCTGTCCGGGAAGAGCAGAAGTTCACGTTAGAGATCAGAGCCGGTTTCGTCCGAACCCTCTGTCTGGGCCGGGGAGCTGGGAAACCTGTTGAGTCGTTGCAACTCTCACTGACCGAGGACTTCATATCAAGCATTCGTCTACGTGCACTTACTGAATCCTCCGATCAGTCCGGGGGCAGGTAGAATCACTGTCCCCATGACACAGGAAAGGAAACCGAGGCTCGCGGGTTCGGAGAACTTGCCCAGGCTCACACGCAGAGGAAGCTGGCACTCTGCCTCGGGTTTTGCAGAAGGCTTTAGCAGCTGGCTGATTTCTGCCGCAAATACAGGGTAGTGGCCCAAAGTCCCACAGATCCTGAGGCCCATGTTGGTCGACGGAGCAGGGCACCTGGAGGGGTCTGTGCGGGGCACAGTGACGTCATCCGTGACTGGGGTGTCCACCTTTCTACTCCGCCATACGGTCGGTGATAGGTCATGCTCAAGAGCATAGTGAGAAAGAACCCCGCACCCCACCCCCACCCAACGTCCCCACGGTGTTCTCTGCATGGGCGATTGACTGGTATTGAGTCACAGGTTTATGCCTAAATCCAGTCACCTTCCAAGTTTATGGGTTCACTAGGATGGGTCACCGCTATCGCGATCCACTGCCCAAGGCCATCAGAGGGGCCACTTCCTTCTCAAGCCAAAGAAGAGGGTTGGTGGGGAGATGGGTGGTGGCGGTGGCAGCTGGGAAGGCAAGCAAATGTGTCCTCTACGGAAACTACAACAAACTCATTGTTCTAGAAACAAATCTAGTTCTAATACAACTGATGGAAATGGGGACGAGGAGAGGAAAGGAGGGGGGAGGGGAGGGAGCGGCTATTGGGCATTTATCGTGTGAATTACGTTAGCCCCTTCCACCTACTTCCCCGTATGTTCCTCCTATGGACCCTACTTACTGGTACCCATTTTCTAGAAGCTCTGGAAGGGCCTTCAAATCACACAGCCCCCACGTGGCGGAGCGAGGATTTGAATTTAGAGCGATTAATTAGAAAGTCCATGTTCTTTTGCTCTCCAGGGAGAAGGATTGGAGGTGATTCCTTTCAGATAGAAGCATGAAGGAGACCGACCTCAAAGAAGAACTGGCATCTTCTAGAAAACTAGTCCGATGCTCCTTCGCACGTCCAGCCCTCTCAGTACCTCAAATCAAGCTAAGTCGTTGATTCATTAATTGCGTACGTAGCCTACTGAGCGCTCGTCTGTGCTTTATATTTCTCGGTATTGGATAATGGAGGAAGAGGCCGCTTTTCGGGCCCTGGAAGTTTCTGAAGGCTCACTCACTTCCATCTATCGGAGGCAACAGCAACTGGAGAGGGCACTGGTGGGAAGCGGGAGCGGGGCCGGGGGGAGAAACACAGGCAGGAAGAGAACAGGGAACTCCAGGAGGGGTTTCTAATATTTCATTGTTATTGAAAATTACACTTCATAAAGTCTCGTTTGTTTAAAGTTCGAAGAGTGACAGAAAAATGGCTTTCATACTTAGGTCTGCTAAATGTATGATAAATCTGACAAGATGGAACGAGGAGAAACCGTAAGCAAAACAAAACAGAAAATCAGTGTGTAGTATAAATAACACTTCATTAGCGCCGCAGAGCCTTACCGAGCAGCCTAGAAAATTCCACAGAGTAATCGTAGTATACGGCACAGGAGAGAATAATTTACTGTCATTAGGGGTTTGTAATCCCTGCGCTGGAAACGAGAATGTATGCACATAACTCTTTAATGACAGTGGACCTGCAGGCATAAACCCTACACGACGACGACATGCGAATACGTTTCATAAATCCGAGTTTCTGCTGGGTAAGAAGAAGCCGGGCTGACCTAAGTCGATCGCTGACTGACCCGCTGAGGAGCGACCTTGGGAATGTCGTGGGAGGGGCCACGCTTGGGGCAGAGCGGGGGGACTTAGCCTGCCGCTCATGGGGCACACGCCGACGCTATAACCACACACTTTAGTTAGTGGCGGTCGAGGCCAAGGGCATGGCAGCACGCCACACCGTCGCAAACGCTCTCGGCAACAACCCGGGCGTTTTCCGTCAGGAGAGCTCTTTCCATACTGCACGTCGGATGCTCGGCTTCGTGTGCCTGGGTCCAAAAATGAGAAACGGGAAAAATGAATCATTTTCCACCCCGCCCTCCGAACTCGCCTTTTCCCTCTTAGCGGAGTTTCTCCTCTCGACGCTATTGAATTCCCAAGCTCTTTTCAACAAAGTCTTCTCTGAAGCGGAGATCTGAACCTTATTAACATGAAATGCAAATGAAAGACAAGAGTTTACATGTTATTTCTCACACAGGGATTTGTATGTATGTGTGTGTGTGTGTGTGTGTGTATATATATATATATATATGTTGGATCCAATCTTTTAACTAAGCAGGATTTAGAAGAATTTTCAGAGGGACGGGACAGTCTCTGGTCAAAGGTGACTACACATTGGACAGGAAGGACAGAGTTCCCAGAGGCTGGGATTGGACATTATGAGGTGGATTACTAGCATATGACCAGGGGAACTGGAGAATTATAGCCAAAAAGGGAAAAAAGCAGTCAACCGACTCTAAAGGGGAGACAACAGAAACATACATGATCTTCCTGGTCAGGCGCCAAGAAGAAGGGGTTCAGGCTGGGAAGTGGGAGCTGAGACAATTGTTCCAAGAGCCGTGGATCAGGGGAGGCTGTGACCACCACCGAGAGCATCGTAAACCTGCTGTTACAGGGTGTGGTCTACAGGGGGCGAGCCCCGTTAAATCCGGGGTTCTTCCTCTGGTGGGACCGGTGGCAGAGGAGGGTAAATGGTGGCCCACACGTAACCTTCGAGTTGCGCGAGACTGGAAGCTTTGATTAAATTCCCAAAGCAGCATGCCACCCTAAACCAGCTAAATACAGCAAGCCAATGAAAGGGGTGCCCCCGGGACCCCCTCTGCTGCCAATTGTGTGGCTCAGCCTGGTTCCCGCCCCCCCGATTCCATCTTCCCTTGGCACCTCTGGAAGATGGACAGTCCATCGCCTTGCGCCCAGCCCCCTCTTGCTGGCAGCGTGGCAGTCAGCCGCAGGCTCACATCATTTAGATTCCTCAGGCGTGGTCCAGATGCCCCCCTACACCCTGAGCACCAGGGGCACGCACTAAACTGTCCGGATACCCCTCTCGGGGGTGGGTGAGAATGGAATACACAGGACACTGATAGCTCTTTTCAAAAATCCTTGGGTTTTACACTCCCTAGGCACTTAAACTTCAAATATGTTCCGCTCTCAAGCAGGTGCCAGGCCGAGGTATGGAAGCCTGTAATTAGGCGCCTTCTTTGCAAAGCCCGTCTGGGTGATCTTACTTTGGGACGTGGGCTGAGTTGGAGGCTACCTTCTTGGGGTCAGGGGTAAAACGAAGACTGATGTCATTTCATTTTTACGGCCTGATGCTTATGGTGTGCAAGGGGGTGGGAGGGGTCTCATGACTATCAGCGGTGTCCACTAGAGACAGTCCAGTCTGTGGACATGCAAAGGGGCCCAGGGCAATCCGGCCTGGGGGACCCGGGGCTTCTGCTGGTTCTTTGACAAGTAGGCAGACATTTAATTTATGCCTCAGGGGGAGGATTTCCTGGTCTGAGTTTCCTGTTTCTTGTTGGTAAACCGGCTGTTTCGGGGCACAGCTCCTTCCTCTGTAGGGTGCTTAGAGGGACACATGCCTGTTGATGAGGGGGGCAGGGCAAGAAGGAGAGGGCAAAGCATCAGAGGGTGAAGGACCATTCTCTAACCCTCTCGGAAACCTAACAGCCATCCCCGGCTCACACCAGAGCTGCTGCCCGTCGCCCACCTGCCTCGTCACTGAAGGCCACGATAATACCTCCCTCTTCTAGCCGTGACGAACCACCTCTCCTAGCCCTGACGCTGGCACGCCACCCTCTGTCCACCGCCAGCCTCGGGCCCTTCTTTCGGCTCTTGCCTTCCTCGGTTACTTATGGATCTTGATGGGAAATAGCCTTTATGGGTTATTAAAATCCTCCCTCGAGTATCTTCTTAAAAAGTATAAAGACTTTCGGGAAGACATGAAATCGTGTTACTTTAATATTAATTGACATATCAAGTTATGTTCCAGAGAAAAAATACAGGCAGCGTTGAAGTGTAGTAAGAAACTCTGGTCTTTGGGGTTCGGATCGGGGGTTGGAGGAAATCTGAAGAGATGAAAAATCACAAGTACAGAACACTAACTTTTCTCAATTCTGCCAATACTGGCACGAGGCAGTTAAATTTCTGCCTACTAAATGTATGGAACCATAAAAATATTTTTCCTGTCAGTTCTGGAAATTCTAAAGGGAGACTTTCAAATAAAGCATAATTACTCTACGAATTTAGCCATTCTGAAACACTTAAAAAAAAAATGCTTTTGGAATAATGGAATGGTCACGTGATAGCTTTTATGCAAGCTTTTTGCTTTTTATATGCGTTTCTGTACCCAAGATTGTAAACTACGTTAGAAGAGAGACAATTACATGAACTCTTGCATTTCGAGAACTTGAGAATTGAATACACCAATTTCTATGTTGGGAAATGGGAGCTGTTTGGTTTTACGTTCTGTTCTACCCGTCATTTTTCAGTTTTCCCTTCTCTTCCTCCTATCCACTTCTAAACTCTGTGCTCATTTTTTAATCCTCTTATGGCACCTAGTTCTCTGATTTGAACATGGTAGGTGCTGAATAGTGTTTGTTAAATCGAATTGAAGTCCACACGACAACATATGGGCCCATTTTACCTATAATTCTAGGGCAAGATGGACTTTTTGTTTTTCTGCTGAGCGATGAAAGCGAGTTGGCAGGGAGCTAGCGACTTTTCATTCCCTGGAATCACTTTCATTATTTATTTACTATTTGTAGTACAAATATGTTTCCAAGAACTTAAGCAACTAGAATGTAGTTTTCTACTTAAATTCAATCCCTCTGTTTGGGAACCTTCTATCTATCAGGGGGAGTTTGGCACAATTCAGAAACTAGTAAGAAAAAAAAAATGACTGCAACTATTTTGGGGATGGAAGAGAAAAGAGAGGAGAAATATTTATTGTTATCTATTCATGCTCAACAGACCCATAAATGTTTCCAGAATCGGTTCGAGCTAATTCTGTGTCTTGCACTACTTCATTTCAGGCTTTAACAAACTTTAGAACCACAGAAGGGGGAACTGGTTTGGCAAAGCCTTCCAGACTATTCTTTTCCCTTCTCTCTCATCCCCTCTTTTCTTAAATGGTTTGGGTCTTGGCAAAACCAAAAAGTGTTTTTCTCTACTACTTTTTATTTTTTGTCTTTAATTTTTTAACTAAAAGAAACATTTCAAAGAAAATGTAGCCCAGCTGTTTCTCATTCTTTTGCACTCAACAAAATGGTACTTTGTAAAAGCCATTCCATGTCCAAGAAGCCTTGAGCCACTTACAAAAAAAAAAAAAGAAAGAAAGAAAAGAGTAAGCCTTTCTTTTCTGTGAACCAAGAATGCAAGTTTCGCCAAAAGGGAAGACTTGGAACCGAGAGAGACTGTGATTTGGTTGAATGTAAGCTTAGAATTTATATGTGAGAGAAAGATGGCGGCCTTGACGGGATGGAGGTATTTCCAGGTAACTGAACCAAAACTCTTTTATTTATGAGCCCCGCCCCATCCAATGGTGGAATTTCTACATTCTCTCCCTCAGGGACTTCTTAAAAGGGAAAATAATGCCTATGTGTGTGTGTGGATTTGGGGTGGGGGGGGGAGGAAGGTGACAGGCAGGAGAGGGCAGCAGAAAGTATGGTAATCCTACACATCCGGCTGCATTGAAAAAAAAAAGGAGAATGAACCCTGATTGTTCAGAACTTGAGCGTTTGAGACAATGATCATTTTCACAGAAGTGAAGACAAAATTTACTTTGTAGTTGTTTGTAAGTAGTTTACCAAATGAATGTAACTCTCAATAAAAATACAAAAAGAGATGTTTAATTTACTTATGAGAGAGGAATTTTTCCCAATTTTGGAAAGATCTATTTGCAATACCACAGGAACTTGTATTTTCGTTACGAACTTTTTATATATTCACAAAAATAGATTGCTAAGGTTCCTCCACTTGGCTACACTTTTGTTTCATCTTAATTAGAACTTCCTGAATAACTGGAAGTAAAAATAATGTATTTTTCTAAAGACATTTCAAAATTCCAACTTTCCCCATTTTCCCATTGCTCTGAATTAAGTTTTATTGGCAGATAAAAAGAGATGTGCAACAAGTATTATTACAGATTTTGCTAGGAAAAAATCATATGCTAAAGCTGAATTTAGTAAGAATTATGTTGATGCTGCTGCAAACTTTGCAAAGACACCCAATTTCCTACTGGCACATCACAGGGCACTTGATAATCACACTGCTCCCCATTGTGAGACTACCTGGCATTTGTTGTCTCCGATATTCTTGTGGCATTGTCCAGTAAAGTTTTAGATTTGTAAACGTTACTTGCGACTCAGTCCAGTACACATGTACGGAGAGAGCAGAGAAGCAGAAGGGCCTCTAACTCATCAGAGCTTTTGTGGGAAAAGCTTCCCGTTCAGGTGAGAAGTAGCCGTGAGGCATGGTTAGCAAAGGGACCGGTGCCCATGTGCCCTTCCCTCAGGTGGCTCCAGCCCACGTTTGGGGCAGCTGGGCTGGATTCAGGCCGACTGACCCCACCTGCTGACAGCTCACACCTGAGAGCTCCATGGACTGTCTGGGGAGACAAAAGGAATCTGGAGACAATCTGGCGAAGAACTTCAAGGTCTGCTGTGGGCTTTAAGGTTTAAACCCCATTTCGATCTCTCCTGAAAACACTTCAGGGCTGTCTCCACTGCTCAATAAGCTGTCGGTGCTGGGGATCCCTGCTCTCCAGGGAATAGAGAGCAGCACTGAAATCCATATCAAAGTGAAACGGAAGTGTCAACCGAGGACAGAAGACATCTGAATCACTAGTCTAACCGAGCCGCCTTGCTGTCTTGGAAGTAGCCCACTGTCTCGTAGAGGGAGATGGACAACCTAAACGGGTCATTGGAATCCACCTGGTGAAATCTGAGACTCCGCGAGCCCGGGGTGTGCCTTCCCAGAGCGGAAGCCCGATCGAAGCCGTGTCCTGGACGAGGAGCCGCGTTCCGGGGCGTGGTGACCACCTGGAGAACCGCATGGATGAGACGGTGCCACTCGGCCTCCATGCTAATCCACTTTTTCCCTGGCCTTTGAAAATCCTACTTAAAGTAAATAAATTTTATTTACTTTCTCTTGGATATTGGAAAGGAAGTAGTTTCCAAAAAATTGGTTGGGCTACTCTGAGGCATTTTTGAAAACCAAGTGTGTTTTTACTTCCTATTTCCTTATTATTTAGGAAATAAATCAAATTTAAGTTCAATAACTTGTGTAGATTTATTTCTCTTAACTTAGAAATAGAAAGCAGTATGGAAGCTTTGCTTATGAGAGATTTGGGTCAGTTTGGGCATTTATTTTCACGGCAATAAGTGGCAGACAGAAAAGATAAAAAGCTATGTCACACGGACTTGTCACCTCTCCAGTGTGGTTCGTGAGTTCCCAGGAGAGATGAATGACAAATGTAGTAAGGGGACCAGGGCTTGTGGGGCCACATGAGAGCAGAGCAGGTTGGTGACAGCTGCCTTGAGCGAAAATTGGGAAAATCTAGAAAACTCAGAGCCCTCAGGCTATCTGGCTAGATTGTACCGTGGAGGAGACGGACAGGCTAGACAGGCATTGGATCCAGAAAGTCTTTCTAAAATGTCACCATTATGATTACAGCACTCGCGATTCTTTAAGATTTTCCTTTTCTCCTTTGGGTTTCGTGTGAAAATTCCAGGACCCCCTGGTTTTCATAACCTTTCAGCCATTATTAGCCAACGACTTAACCAGGTACTGCTTTTGACCTGTGACAACGCAGCAAGGCCACTCGGTGTGGCGGCTGGAAGGAGGCACGCCTGTCCGGAGAAAGGCTGCTAGGAGCGGGCGTGGGAGGATGCCAAGCCGGCGTCACAGACCGTGCAGACGGCCTCGCCCTGCACAACTGACACCAGCCGCGTGCCTCACACACTTTGATAATCGAGACCTGAACGCGTCCACTTTTTTCTGCTTGCTTGCAAAAAAGGAAGAAAATGCACGCATCTGCCGAGCATTAGGCGTTTTTATAAACAATTTCTTGTGTATTTCTCATAACGGCCACGTGGCGTGCCTACGGACATGTCCCTTAGTTAGCAAAACCCGATACTTCTCTCTGTCCAATTCTTTGTGCTATTCCAAGGTGTTTCAGTGCTCAGAATTAAGCTTGTTCACTTCTGTCTCTACTTTTGATGATCTCACTACTGGAGTCTTAGCTGTTTTTAGAGTCAGACTTTTTCAGGACGCTCCCCAGAGTTAGGTGTTATCGTCCCAGTTCACAGGTGAGGCACAGACAGGTTAAGCACACGGGCCGAAGCTCGCAGACCTGGTCAACGGCGCAGCCGGGCCGCGGTCTCCGGCACACCCAGCTCTGGTCACTGGAGACATTCTCCTCACATCGGTGTCTCCAGGAGTCACCCACCGTTGACTGTGACCTCTGCAGCCTGGGGCCCCACTAGCTGATGGGTTGTGGGCATCGACGCAGCCTGAGAAAAGCAATTCACAGCCTTCGCCCTGAGGCAACCTGCACCTACAGGCACACAGCCGGCCATGGCCCAGTTGGCTCTGGGAAGACTGGGGAG
>NW_011888975.1:1621604-1623820 GCF_000151845.1 Pteropus vampyrus | reverse complement strand
ATTTCTTGTGTATTTCTCATAACGGCCACGTGGCGTGCCTACGGACATGTCCCTTAGTTAGCAAAACCCGATACTTCTCTCTGTCCAATTCTTTGTGCTATTCCAAGGTGTTTCAGTGCTCAGAATTAAGCTTGTTCACTTCTGTCTCTACTTTTGATGATCTCACTACTGGAGTCTTAGCTGTTTTTAGAGTCAGACTTTTTCAGGACGCTCCCCAGAGTTAGGTGTTATCGTCCCAGTTCACAGGTGAGGCACAGACAGGTTAAGCACACGGGCCGAAGCTCACAGACCTGGTCAACGGCGCAGCCAGGCCGCGGTCTTGGGCACACCCAGCTCTGGTCGCTGGAGACATTCTCCTCACATCGGTGTCTCCAGGAGTCACCCACCGTTGACTGTGACCTCTGCAGCCTGGGGCCCCACTAGCTGATGGGTTGTGGGCATCGACGCAGCCTGAGAAAAGCAATTCACAGCCTTCGCCCTGAGGCAACCTGCACCTACAGGCACACAGCCGGCCATGGCCCAGTTGGCTCTGGGAAGACTGGGGAGTCCTGCGTGATGGGCAGTGGCTGTGACTGCTTTCATCCAAGACCGGGTCGGCGCTAAACGGGAACCGGAGTGATCGGAAACATTTTGCAGAGAAAAAGGGAACTAGCTCAGACTTCTGGGTTTTTTTCTAATGAAAAAACTATCCAGGAAACATGTCGGGGAGTGAACGCTGCCATCTCCCCCTGCCCCGGGGGGACGCGGTCCAGCAGCGGGACATGAGGTGTCTTAGCAGCGTCTCCCACAACCCTGCCCCTCGCTTGGGCGTAAGTCATTCTCCAGTTGCAGGTCAGGCATAAATCGTTCTGAACCCACGGCGCTCACTAAATGTTATTGTGTTATTGAGACATAAATCCTATGTCAGCTCGATGAAATGTCTGCGGCCATCAGGTTAAACAAGTCAAGGCAGCTACTTAACGATTTCCAAACATTCCATTGTTAAAGCTCAGACAGAGGTTTGGGAGGCGCGCCACGTTCAAATGGACTTTAAAAAGCCGTTTCTCACACCGGGTCGGTAAGCGATAGCCATGATGGCTCTCCTGGCTCCGAGCTCCACTGGGGAGAAGGCCTGGCATGCACCGCACAGCCCCCGATGGAGAAGAGGCCCTGAACTGTGGCAGCCTCCTTCGACCTTCAGAAACTGTCATTAGATGAAGCGCAGGCTTGCTCCCGCTCCGACACCTCTCTCTAAACCTGGCCGTGGGATATCTCCTACCATGCGGACAAAGACTCATTCGGTCTGATAATGGGATCCCAGTCAGCTGATCACAGCCCCGCTGCATGTACTCGGAACGGTACCTTGTGTACGGATAGCTCCTCAGCGCTTTGGAGAACGTGCCCCAGGTGTTTTATCTATACCCTCCTCCCCTCTCTCTCTGTCACTTCACAGAAACATCGGAACGACCAAAAAGGGACTTTCCTAACATCGCGCCTCCACGCCGCAGGCATACCTGCATCTCCTTTTCCAGCCCTGACGTCGGGATGGGAGTCTTTGTAGGTGGTCTTCCTGCTATTTGCCACAGTGTGGCCAAGAGCTATGGCATATTTTTAACAAAAATCACTCAGCCAAGAAAAAGGAGAGTGATGATCTCGACTTAAATGGGACAAGGCGCAGGAAAAGGCAGCAATAGCACATGATTATCACGGCGACTTGGACCAGTCTCACCCTTGGCTAGAGGAGCTAGCATGGTCTCCTCCCGTACTTTCTACCCCAGCCCCGAGCAGCAGACCTAGGGGGAGACAGAAATCAGGCCTGGCCCTGGCTCTGCAGCTTTTGACGAGGACTTGAAATTTGAATGAATTGCCCCGACATGAAAGCAAAGGGTCACTCTCTCTGAACAAGAATGCATCTCTGTGAAGACTAGAACTAGCTCAGGCTTCAGAGCTGTGGCAGTGAGCTCTCCCCAGCCATGACCTGTCAGAGGAGAGGAAACAGGAACCTTATCACTTGGGGCACTTAAACTTGAGCAAAGGAAAAAAATCACAAGGAGCACTTTTGTTGCTCAGAGGCGTGGAGTTGACAGGCCCAAAGGAGCGTGAAGAGGTCAAGTGGCTTGTCAGAGGTCATGAACTAATCAGATGCAGAACTGGGCCGCTAGCCTCTAGGTCCAGGCTCCATCCGCCTTTCAGATCGGTGGCTTAGAATCCCACTTATAATTTGTGGGTCGAAGTGT
>NW_011888975.1:1612485-1620044 GCF_000151845.1 Pteropus vampyrus | reverse complement strand
GTTCATGGCTCTTAGAAAAGGGTTAGGCAGGAAAGTTAGATAAGGGGTTTCAGGTCTGAGGTCATCCTATTCTAGAAAGGTCCACCCCAGTCCTCCCACAATTAAGAAAGCCAAAAGGCATTTTTGGGCTACAAGTAACTCGTACAAGGAAACAAGTAAGCAGAAAATTGGATACTAGTTTAAGCCAGTCACTGGCACCTCCGCCATAAATGTCGTACCCAACGGACGACCTTCAATTCACCTGAGCCTCATTATATTATCCTTATAATACGATGCATATTCCAGGAAGTTCATTAACATCGTTGCAACAGACTGAATTCTGGGAATGAATATGCGCAGAAAGCAAACGATGAGTCCCTGAGTCCTGTCCATCTTAGCTATCCATCGAGGAAACCCACGCCTCTCAGAAAAGTAACCGCCCACAGCAAATAGGGATAAAAGCCCCAAAGGCTCTGTTACTGAGCCCTCGAGCCCTTGGGCCCTTGAGACCTTGAGCCTTTGAGCCACCCTTCCCTTCTCTTGCTCCAGCCCCCTTCCACGTCCGGAAGGGTCCTGTTGCTCTCCTTCCAAGAAAACTATTCTTTTCTGCTGTACTTTGGTGCCTTGTGGGATTCTTTGTTCGAGACATCAAGAGCCTGGACAATGCGTCGAGAGGAGAACCTCGCTCTTCAGTAACAGAAGGAGAGGAGCTCCAGAAAGAAGGAAAAAAAGAGAAAAATTATATTATTGCAGAAAAAAAAAAAACGAATCTATTTTGGACTGAGAAAATCTATTTGAAAACTCAGAGTGATCTTGAGGAAATCTCAATAAATAAAATGGAAAAAAATAATAAAGCTAAGAAAACATATGCAAGGGAGAAAAATTGAAAAAAATACAGGAATAAACAAAAAGTTGCCACCTATAAAATAAGGGTATTTTCAAGGAATAAATTTTCCTCCGGAAAGCGGAGCCTGAGACAGGTATTATGTGTAGGTAGTTTTACTTTGGGAAGAATCCTAGGTAACAAGAGAGGGCTGGGGGAGACTGAAGTGGGGAAGGGAGAAAGCCAGTAGGGGTGGGAGTGAAACTGTTCAAATGTGTCTGATGGAAAGAAGCAGATCAGTGTTTTATGGAGCATCACGTCTTCCAGGTATTTCCCTGAATAAGTTTGAGAATCACCACTCCCCTACCGCCCCCCGCCCCCTACTTAAGAATCTAACAGATAGCTGGCTTTTAGTTTGCATCACATCTCCCTCTTCCACCGTCAGAGAGGGGGTGCTAAGCCCTTACCCAAGAAAGCTACAAAACAAAGCCAAGGACACCTTGAGGCCCCATTATGCTAATGAAATCTCATACCCAGGATGTCCCCCCCGGCAGTAAGCTAGCTTCACCTAAAAGCTTGAGGCGGCACCACAGTTCCATGTGAACACTGATTCACCATCTAGCTCTATGGTTATCTAATACAGAGACCATCCTTTGCCTTTTGCTAGTCTTAGCCATCCTTTTTTCATTTGAAAAGTTATTTAATTTCTGACAGTGTCTGAGTTTGAATTTATAGCAATGAACTGAGTACTTAATAAAAGTCTCTTTTTTGTTATTGTCCTGGATGAATTAGAGGCTTATTGCCCTGTGTAGATATTCTGAATAATTGCAGCGGTTATAAAAACATAAAATCTTCAAAAATGAAAATTAAAAGTCCTTTAGCTTAATGGGTGTTGAGCTTGACGCATTCTTGCTTTGCTACTTAAGTTGAAGGCTAATTTGAGAAATGGCCTAACTTTGAGACATGCATATACAGTGAAGTATGAGAAGTTTCATAGCCTAAGGTCTGGGAGGCAAGGGGGCCGCGTAGTCAGAGCAGGCGGGGAACACACTCCCGTCTCAGCTTGATGAATCCCCTGTGCCCAAGAAAACAGCTGACAGTCCCAAAAACCTGAGTTATATATGAGGCCACCTGGCCTCGGCCCATGGAAAGGCAAGGTGGTGGAGTACAGTGGAAAATCGACTAGGTCCCCAGAGGCCAAAGGAGGTACGACCAGCTGCGGGACCTTTGACAAGTCATGTGATCCCTCTGTGCCTTTAATTGTACAATAAGGAATTTCGGCCAGACAACTTCGAGAGTTCCTTCTAGCCCTGAAGCTCTGCGATACTCTTTTGTGATTTTTAATAGGATGTCTTTCGTTTCCTGTATAAACCTAATTCCATGAGGATTAAAAATAGAATTTGCTACCAATTAAGTTAAAGAGAAAATGTTTACAGAGAAGAGAAAATGAACTTTCTCTCATGGGAAATTCTCCTACTCTTGTTCAAAACATAGGCCAAAAAAATGAAAGAAAGTAGAAATTGGCCATAGAACATTGATTTTCTTAGATCCTTTACGTGTTTTTATGAGAAATGGATTATGGACGAAGACCATTTTGAGTGCTACTTCCATGTCCCAAACAGGTCCAACCTCCAGGCCCCTGCAGTTTCACCTTCCTGCAAGTACCTTTCTTCCGACTCTTGGGACAGGTGACCCAAAACCCTCATTGCATGTTATCAATTTAATTGTGCACCACTGACTTCCAAAGACCTGGGGCGAATGTCCACAAGTTCCTTTCTCATATGAATCATAATCTGTAAAAATTTTTAAATGCTATCTCATGTCCCCCATTAACAAGAGTATTAATAAACAGAGCTGTGGTTTATCTACACAACGAAATATTACTCAGCAAGAAAAAGGAACAAACGAGTTCAACATGTACAACTGGATGCATCTCTACAGCACGTTGAGCAAAAGAGGACAGATGCCGGAGAGTGTACCGTATCATTGTAAGAAACTCTAGAAAAGACAAATCCAATCTTTGTAAGATGAATTCCGCAGAGGGGTTGCTTGACATGGGGTGGGCAGACAGCAGCTGGTGAGGAGCAGAGGGAATTCTCTGGGGTGATGCAAATGCTCTGTATCTTGTTAGGGGTGCTGGTTACATTCATACTAACTCACTGAGCTGTGAATTTCACTGGATGTAAATTAGAACTCATTAAAGTTTTTCATACAGTCGCAGGCATTCTACTGGTGAGAGTATGATTTGGAAATGTTTGGAGAAGTATTTTTATAAAAGTATTAAAAATCTTGAATTACAGATATTTTTGACTCAGGAATTCCGATTTAAAAAGAATTCATCCAAAAAAAAGGGGGGTGGGGTGCGGTTAGGGACAAATATTTTTCTATTAATTACGGTCGCAACAATAACATGTTTTCTCTAATATTTCGTTATAAAATTTATTAACGTACGGAAAAGTTGAAAGAATTTTAACAGTGAATATATTCATCCCTTTGATTCTACCACTAACATTTAACTTTTTTTTTTTGCTTTATCATATATCTATCTATTTTTTTGCTTTATCATATATCTACCCACTACTTTTTAAATTTACAAATAAATATGTGGAAAGTTGATGTATTTTACAATATCGAGTCCAGCTATCCAGGACTAGGAAAAACAAAAACTCAAAACACACTAACAGATTCTTTTTCTTGTGTGTTTATAAATCCTATCACGGGTGACCAAAATATTGTAAGCGTATTCTTGGAATTAGAGTTAAATTTACCCAGAGACAGATCAAGTGACTAAGGGGATGAGATAGATCTGATCTGCCCTGGTTCCTCAGAGTTCCACGAGTAGTCATTGTTTTGAGTGAATGCGTTGATTCCAGAATTACAAATATGACTACTTCTAGGAGAAAGAACACCTACAGCCACTCTTGCTGTCTACACACCCAATGAGCAGCTGGCAAGCAGAAGGTACCAGAAGGTTTGAATTGGGAGGACACAGGGAAGAAGGCTGAGGCTAGTGCCGGTGGTTCCGAGTGAGAACTGGGCAGTGGGATCGAACCTGGCTTTGGGGGGTGGTCAGGGAAACAGGGCATCAACATGCACTCGAGAGCTGGGGACATTACGGAGTGGAGCCGGCGCTGCGTTGCGGAAGGGCCATAGCAAGGATGAAAGCTGGACACTTAAACCTGTAGCAAAGGGTTTGCGGACAGTCAAACAAAGCTTTTATTTCCTGTAATTATTTAAAATGCTGGGCTCTCCCCAAATGTTAAATGGTTTGTGTTGGACATTTGGGGGTGCCCAGGGGTTGCAGTCCATTTGGCTGAGTATTTCCTGGCCTGTTATGTTGTTGCGTCATTTTGATTTTCTGTCAAAGGGCTGTGGGACCTGGAAAGGGTGTCCTCGGGGGTTCCAAGGGACTTTCTGCCAACCCGATCAACTACAGCTCTGGCTTAGCTAGGTTGTTTTCAAACTCTTAGGTACAGTTGTTCCAAAGTTAATATTTTTGAATACTCAAAACGCCCCCGAGGGAGAGCCGAAGGCCTCTCCACCTTTGTTCCCTCTGCAAAACAAGTCAAGATGAAGTCTTTGCTGATGAAACCCTTGGCTTCCTCTTGTTCAGCTGTGCCTCATCCCCATGGCTTAGCCTCTTGAAAAGCCCAAAATAGTCACAGAGGTTGGCCTCTAAGGCTAGACTGACCTGGCCTGTCTGGCTTCCAAAAGGGATTTTTATGAAAATATTACTTTTTTCTTCCTTCTCGACAGAAACTTCTTTTATTGTAAGAACCCATGCAACGCTGTGTCCTTCCTCCCTTATGAAATAGTAACCTATCTCACTGGCTTCTATCACATAGCTAGTAAGTGGTAAGGATGAGACTTGAATCCAGGATAGAGCCAAGGCACAGGTTCGTAACCATAAGTAAAACCATCCGATGTCATGCAAATGTCGATGATGGATGTGGAGTGGAGGGATAGAGAGGAACAGTATTATGTTAAAAAGGAAAAAACAAACAAACAAACATTTTTTTCTATGCTATAGCTATAGCTACATGAAATTATGTACACATATGGGGAAAGACTAGAAGGAAATACAACATTAAGTCTTCGTAAGAGACTATTGGGATTTCCAGTTAGGAATTTATTATTAGTGGTTTTGCCGGATGAATTTCCTTTGACAGGTAGAGGCAAAATCCAGGTCGGGGAAGCCCGAGGAGTGCGGGGGGCCGGAAAGGCAGCAGGAAGAAATGGCGCGTGTGAGGGCACCCTCACCTCCCAGAGGCCGGGGTGCACGGGAGAAAACTTCCATTTGAAGAGAGGCAGGATCGAGGGGCTTGGAACAAGCGAAGGGGAAGAAACCGGAGGAGAAGAAGGAAGGAAAGATGGGTATAGAAAGGGGATGAGAGAAAAGGAGGGGAAGGGAGGAGAAGGAGGCAGAATGGTGAAGCCGGAATCAGGCATTTGGGTCTTGTGCATAATAGTTACTCAAAAATGTGTAGTAAATTAAGAATCAATGCTATCGGTTGGACAGTTAGGTAAGCAGGGCGCGGCTATTATCTCCAGGAGCTGGTTTTGTTTCATTTTGTTTCACTGTGTGTGTGTGTGTGTAAAATGAAAATAGCCTTATTTTACAATTCTGAGTATATTTAAACACACACACACACACACATATGCGCATTTACTTATGTATCTTCTGTAAGCACAATAAGAAAAAATAAAATAATCGGTAATCCTGTCTAAACAAAACTATCAGAATTTTAGTAGGTAGCCTTCTTGATCATTCATTTATCCATGCACGCACATAAAATTCACAGTTCATTCTTACGAAAGCATCATCGTTTGTAACCTTTCTGTCACTTAATATGCCATGAACATTCTCCGTGTTAATAAATATCTTCTTTTTTAACCGTTCTATAGTATTCTATTTTATGGACGAATACGACTTATTTAATCGATCCCCTATTGATGGACACTGGGTTATCTGGAATCGTTAGTCACCATAAGCAGCTTTGTGTCGAACGTCCTCGTACATACATTCCCGTACGAGAGTCCATGACAGTTTGAGAACATCGCCTGCATCCCCCGCACCTTGCCACCACGGGGTTTCAGTCGTCTGTCTACTTTTTCAGAAGGCCACTGTTGACATGCGCACTCAAAATCTCCCCTTTCTCCTGATGCATTGCCTCGTGAATATATAAATTTATCTTAGGAAATATCTAGAAACTCTCCCGGAGGATACTCCTAGTGGTAGGAAATAACACTTGATTCGGTTTTACAGTTTTCCAGACAACAGAGGAAGTCGAACACCATCAAGGCACTGTTTTATATGTTTCATGCCCTGATAACTAGTCCCCTCTGATTGGAAAATAAAGTAATTAAGCCTATGAAGATTCTTAACAAATGTGCAAAAATAGATCCTAAACAATCTAGGCAGCCAAGGATTTTCCCCCGTGTGAGTCTAAAATTATATCCAAGGTTTTTCTTTTTTACTTTTTTTTAAAAAGAAGAATAAGTATAAAAGCACTGTCACTCAACCCTCTGAAAAGAAGCATGGAATCACAAGGAAAGTTTCACTCTTTGAACTTTGATTTGAAATTTGGGCAAACGTTTAGGTATTAATCTAATTTCAGCATATTAAACTACAGAATTCTAGCAATTTATTATCGGTCTAATTTGCAATAAGGGATACCAGTGATATTTCTACCAGTATTTTCGTAGGAATTTAAAGTGTATATTTATAACACTTAGTCACTTCCCTTTAAAAATAATATCTTTTCAGCCTGCATGTAAAGGGGCCAGATGCCTAATTAGTAACCCTGAAACTCAGCTGCAGTGAGTTAATAAGCATCCGTGGCAGGTATTAACCAGAATATTAGATTAACTAGAATATCCCATTTCCTTAATGAGAAAAAAAATACAAGTTCAGAAAACAAGCTAAGTGGTTTGGTAAATTCCTAAATAAGTTCATTATGTTTACTCATTCTTGCTAACTAACCTACCTGTGATTAGATATCAAACCATGCCCAAAGTTATTTTCTTTATTTTTTTGCTGTTTTGGACTGAAAGAAAGATTATTGATGGTTGAAGTTTATGTGGGTTTTTGTTGTTGTTTCCTGAAGGATAGGAAAACATTAGCTATTTTCGAGATATATCTCTAAAGGTTTTGTAGTATATTAGGAAATGAAAATGGATGAAATTTCAGTGATTCTCATTAGTCATTTGGCCACTCTTCCTACAGCTAAAAGCAGGTTTTGTTTTATTTTGTTTTGTTTTTCTGAAGAGGAAGCAATAAAGACTTACAAATATATATTTTTAATTCCTACTTTTAGCTGAATAAAATGTGACTGATGTACCTTATGAGAAGATGCAAACTGTCATAGTATTTAGTAAATTACTAGCATTCTGGAGCTCAGTCACGTTTGAAGTTAAATTAGTAAATCCACGTCTGTAGAAATCTCTGTGCTTATTTTCAAGGAGTCAAGAGGTAAATGCATTTATGTTTTGTTAAGAAAGGCAATGGAAATTCAACCCCTATAGGAAATCAGAGTGACATAAAGATCATGGTTAATACTGAGTTCAAATTCTTAGCATGAATATGCAAAGGGCACACTTATGGGCACATGGCTCGGACTCAGCATCTGCTGTTCTTGTAAGTGGAATCGGTTGACTGCCAAGCCCTGGCTACTTAAATGCTCCCGGTCTCAGTTTCCTTATCAATAAAATGGGGGATAATGATAGTACTTATGCCATAGGATTGCTAGGAGGACCA
>NW_011888975.1:1584312-1611620 GCF_000151845.1 Pteropus vampyrus | reverse complement strand
ATTAGTCATTTGGCCACTCTTCCTACAGCTAAAAGCAGGTTTTGTTTTATTTTGTTTTGTTTTTCTGAAGAGGAAGCAATAAAGACTTATAAATATATATTTTTAATTCCTTCTAAAATGCTGAATAAAATGTGACTGATGTACCTTATGAGAAAAGATGCAAACTGTCATGGTATTTAGTAAATTACTAGCATTCTGGAGCTCAGTCACGTTTGAAGTTAAATTAGTAAATCCACGTCTGTAAAAATCTCTGTGCTTATTTTCAAGGAGTCAAGAGGTAAAAGCATTTATGTTTTGTTAAGAAAAGCAATGGAAATTCAACCCCTATAGGAAATCAGAGTGACATAAAGATCATGGTTAATACTGAGTTCAAATTGTTAGCATGAATATGCAAAGGGCACACTTATGGGCACATGTCACGGACTCAGCATCGGCTGTTCTTGTAAGTGGAATCGGTTGACTGCCACGCCCTGGCTACTTAAATGCTCCCGGTCTCAGTTTCCTTATCAATAAAATGGGGGATAATGATAGTACTTATGCCATAGGATTGCTAGGAGGACCAAATAAATGCTTACGACAATGTCTAGCATGCAGTAAATTCTAGCCAAATATTAGTTTTCCCTTTTAACCGTCAGTACCTAATATAAATCATCTTGCCTGGATTATTACCGGTGGTATCTGTATATTTTTTATTCTATTAATTAAATTGCAAACATCTTGGACTCTAAACATAGGGTCTCATTTTTCTCTTGTGGCACCCTCCTTTTCTAGCTTTGTATAAGGAGTGCGAACCCCACACTCTGGAAGTGCCACAGTTTCGGGTGCGTTTTAGTGAATTCATGTGTAAATGTGAGTGGTAAGGGTGACGGTCCCATTGGTCACTAACAGAAATAAAGAGGGACAACGAAGAACTCCTCAGCGCATCCGGAGAGATCAAAGGGAGAAAGTTCAATATTTATCTTTTAGTAACGTTATAACTGAAATGACTCCTCAGTTGTATGTCTTCTCAAACACAAAGTGCTTCCAAAGAGACGAACACCGGTGCCTCTCAGGACTGACTGGCCCCTATTCTCGGAACAGTGGGATGAAAACAAAAACCAAAACGGCTCCAGCAGATGGTGGTGGTTGTTTGGCCCCTGGGCCGCTTATCGCGCCATCTGTAAGACGACAGTGCCACCTGTTGGCTAGAAGGAGAAAGCCGGGTATAATGTTTGCTTCTTCATTGAACAAGTGTTCGTTTCTGCCTCCTCCCAGGCAAGGAACACTGTTTGTGCAAGGAAGAAAAATGAAAGACAACGGATCATGGACGAGCCTCTCGTTTAAAACCTGACCTTTTCCCTCCCACGTCCTCCCGAGGATGACGTGCTACCGCTCCTCACTCGCGCCTTGCGTGCTCACGCTCCTTTTATGGGACGGAAAAAATAGCACTCTCTGACGCCTGTCCCTCGACCGAGGACATTACTTTTTATAGATCAGATCATTGTTCATCGAGGCAACGAAGATGGTTCCGTGTGTGGGGTTTCGGTCACAAATCTCCGAGACATCAAGAAAGGAGAGTCAGAGTTTGGCACTCTGTGAGATGACAGGTGGAGCTTAGTCTCTGACCTGGAAAATCGAGACAGTTTCTTTGGGACAATCTGAGACTCTTCAGAGTTGGAAGTCTATCACTATTGCTGATATGGCACCGTGCCACTCACTGAGGCATTAGCCTAACAGTGACACGCATGGTACTATTGCTTTTCCATGACGAGTGAGCGCATGATGAAGTTAACTTTCGTTTGGGCTTCGGGCAGCACAGAACATCTGGGATGGCTTGCTGCCATTGCCACATCTTTGAAAACCCAAGTGGGCACAGCAGGTGGGAAATAAGTCATATTATCAAAAAATAGAAGGGATCTGAAGGAAACGAGCATCTCTGTTTTCTATCTTTGGGTGAGATATTTTCCCTGGCACCTCTCTGCATCGATTTCCTGGCTACAGAGACCAACCTAGTAGGGTCAAGAAAGAGATCGGTGTGTGTTTAGGACAGCAGATATCAGCTGTGTGTATGTACAAGAATAACTATCGTAAAAGGCAATGTGCAATGTCATCTGAGTGACTTGGGAGTTCATAGGTCATAAATATTCCAATTAAGATAAACAGGAAAGATCCACGAGAGAAAGCTTAAATTAGAAAGGCAAAAGCAAGGAAAATCTGGGATTCTGTCAGAATTAGAGAGCCAGGCTGTGGGAATCATTAGAATTATTCATTTCTTTTCCCAGCTCGTATTCTTCCTGGTACATGGTATACTACATTTTCCTGCCTCGTTGGAGTTAGGCATGGCTATGTAACTCACACCTGTGAAATGTGAGGGAAAACAGTGTTTGTTACTTGTGAGCTTTAAAAGCCAGTACAGAATTTTCCGTGCATCCTTTTTCTGCCTCAGTCACTGTGGATCCAAATATTGAGGATCCAAATATTCCAGGTTGGTCCCTGGAAAACCAAGACCATCAGATTCTGCCTGCTAATCCAGGTCGACTCTATACTTTCACGGTATTCAATCATCAAGATTTTGAGGTCGGTTTGTTACTGCAGAATAACTTAGTCTGCCTTGACAAATACACGGGGTTCGGACGGAATACATAAACTAATTAGCTAATAAAAGTGAAAATGAGAAGGAAAGTCTTAAAGAACCTAAAATTGGAAAGCATTAGTTTTGGGGGAACTAAAGTACTACTGAGAAATGTTTCAGGTGTAATACACAAAGTCAGTCAATACATATTATATATTATATAATCTGTATAATATGCATCGCCTCCCCTAGATGGATAATTTGGAAACATATCTAAACCGTACATGCTGGTTTAGATACACGTTTCCAAATCTCCGCCTTCCTCCCACTGAGTGACACGTTGTTTCCTTAGTTCTTCGTTCCCCCAAAAGCCACTGCAGCAACAAAAGCAACATGAGAGTGCGTCTTCTTTTATCTCTTTTCTCCATCCAACATCCTTTTTCATTCCCCAGACTGGAAATTACAGCATCACCTGAATTCTCTGCTTCTACCTGTGTCCACATAGAGTCTCTTCATACAGTAGCAGAGCAGTTTTATTAGAACATAGGCAGACTGTCGCTCCTTTGCACAATGCCCTCTAAGAGTTCACCATGCACCCGAGGAAAAGTCAGTCCTCGCTTGCCAGGTCCTGTGTGTTCCGGTTCTCCACCACCTCGACTTCCTCCTCCACGCCCCCCCCCCCGCCTCTGTGCATACCTGTTCCTCACCTAGACCAAGCACGTTCGTAGCTGCTATTCCCTGGTGCCAAAATGTTCTTTTTTTAGGTGTCTACCTGGCTCACCACCGCCCCCCCTTCCTTCTAGACTGCTCAGGGAGGCCTCCGATCACTGTTCACATCTGAGTGACTCTCCCTACTATACTGGCCATGCTTCGTTTTTCTCGATAACATTTAAGACCATGTGATCTATTCGGTATTCGCGTTGTCTTCGTCAGTAACCCGGTTCCCCGGTAGAGCATCATTTCCATGAAGGCGGCACTTATGTCTGCTTTGTTCCCTGTGGAACCGCATCACCAAGGAGAGCACCTGGCACGGAGCAGCTGCTCAATAGTGATCATTTTCTTAGCCTTGAACGCCTCTGCTCTACAGCGTGGCTTCTACTTCCCTGTGAATTTGACATTCGGTGTCCGTCGTGTTGCCTGGGGTCGGGCTCAGGGTCACAGCACGCCAGCGTCATAGCACCAGAAAGAGATGGAAGAGGGCTTGCGGCCGAGGGTCCCGAACGCAGTCCTCGGCAAAATTCCCACTCGCCCGCGGAGGAGGGAGACAAACAAGGGCGAATTTTAAGAGTTTTTACGTCAAGCTAACGATTGAAATGTGAGATTGCCTCCTTACACTTCCGGTGGTGGCGCGACCTTTCCTCTGTAGGATGATGATGGAGTTTTCTGACAGCTTCTTGTTTTGCTGCTTGCTCGCTTGCTTGCTTTTTCTTTTCTGTTGTCCTCACTCGGCAAGGTTAAAAAGTTGACAATCCTCAATAATTCTCCATTTTTAAATAGTCTAGAATTCACTATTTTATGAGGTAGGAAACTGAAGCCAAGAGAGATGCTGTGACGCCTGCAGGCAAGTTCAAGTTCAAGGATTTGGTTTTAGCAGAACTGGAACTGAAGCTCCTGCCTCCTGACCCCTGACCCCTGACCCCTGGCCAGGTCTGCTTTCTCCACACAAAACCCCTTCCCGGGAGACCTCCTTTGACTGGGAGTGTCCTTTATCCCCAACCCTCCCCGCTATATTTGCTCTTTAGATCATTACGCACCTCACCTCGGGGCTCTAGGAGAAACTTAAGGCCCCTCTTTCTGGTCTTTCTTTCCTTAGTCCTCCCTGGGGAAGAAAGGTTAGGATCAAGATCGAAGACTTTCATTTCTTGCCATGCCCCCAGGGATGAAAACGTCGGCCCGGCCGTGAGTCAGATTGAAAGAGCAAGTACTTTTTATTGAAAACCACACAGGGAGCAGAGTCTTTCTTTCCTCTTTTTAGAATTTTTACTAATTTACCTAAATACTTCTTTGTTGTTTTAAACGACAGACAACAACGTAGAAGTACACAGAATAAAAGTTCCAACACCCTTCCCCAGAGGAAACCACAGTTAACCATTTTGCACATGTATCTCTCCAGCTCTTCTTCTGTGTATTTACATATATAAATAAGTAGTGTTCTAGGAATGGCATATGAAAACCCTGTAGCTTTGTGAAAGGAAAGAACACAAATAGAAAAAAACAGAGTGGGAACATACCCCATCATGCTCACGGTTGGTTATATCTGAGTGGTAGGATTAGGATTAAGTTTATGATAGATAAACTTTATAGTGATAAAAATGATGTTAAAAATATGACTTAGACAGCAAGCCAAGGTCACATGCAATATTTAGGGGAGTCCAAGAATTTAAGAAAGTCAGTCCTTCTAGGGCAGAGAGAGAGTAAGTGCTGGAGCATGGGTGGATTGAGTGCCGTGTGGAGCGGGACACTCCAGGACGTGCGGTTGTTTGGTTTCTCCACCCTCCTCCCCGCTCCCCGGCTGTCTTGGATGTTGTTTTGTACATTTCTCAAGTACTGTGTGTGTGTGTGTGTGTGTGTGTGCGTGTGCATGTGCATGTGCGTGTGTGTGTGCGTGTTTTGCAAATATCCAGCTAAACTCAACTCTACTGCAGGCCAGAACTTGTCCCCTGCAACCAGAGGGCCTGCACTGCACTCCGCAGCAGGTAAACATTGAACGCCTGCCACGTGGGCTTCTGCTTTTGTTTTCTCTCTCTCTTAAAAATCATTTGAGCTACAGATCACTCAAGTTTTTAAGAAAAACCCTTCCATCCCGGGCGTTAGATGGGCTCATGAGTTTCCTTTGGTTATGTTTCTCGCTGTCTTGGCATCTGGCCTACAAGCAGGCAGAGAATACCAAGTCTGTACAGACTGCAGTCATCAAGGACTGGTCATCGCAGCTGGTGTGGAGAATGGACTGTGCTCCTTTTATAGAGATCATGGCCCTGGGAGGAAGGTTCCGACGTTCACGAGCCAAACAGTTGACTCTAGCTTCTTGCCACCACCCGGAATGTCCCGACTTCTATATGGAAGCCATTTGGGCCACCAGCATGGAGCATACGCTGTGATCGCCAACAGTAAACTCAGAAAATCACTGAGTTCCAAGATCAAAGGGAGCTTAAAGGTATCGTTGTCCAATACCTATCTTCTTCATATAAAGTTAGCTTACTGGTGACTGTCACTCAGGTAAGACATTTATTGTTGGAAAGCTTTCTTATCACACATTCGAGGATTTCAAATCTCCCTTCCTAAAACTTCTATCCATTGTTTACTCATTAACGAATATTTGAAAATTGAGCTCCTTATTCCATGTCGGGTTCCATGCTATCTTTTGAGGCTGGAAAGATGGGTGAGACACAGCTCCTGCTTTCAACAGCTTCATGGTTCGGTTGGAAGATAATTCTACAAATAATTAATAGGCTGTATGTGTATGAAATGAGGCACATTATTGTATAAAAGCCCAATCTGGGCTGGCCGGGTAAATGGAGGGAAGATTCTGGGACCGTGTGATATGTCACCTCTCTTTCTAGTTTGTTAACCATGCAACTATTTAAGCAGCTCTAATCAACCCAACTATATCCTCTAGACCACACTTGTACATAATAATCTTTGCCGGAGACGTGGTAACTGAATCCCCATCACGCTTCCCCCACTCACTCCCACCCCCATGCAGAAGGGATGAGGCTCGAGGAGCCGTGACCCTAACTCCAGTCGCGAGACCACAGCTCTTGCCAGGACCCCTGAGCTCAGGCTATCAGTGCGCCGCATTCCATCACTGACAGTGACTATTTAAGGAGTGGAAACATTATGAAGAAAAAATCATGTTCAGTGCTTGGGAATGGCATGCTCTCTTTCATTTTTCCTCTTCCTAGAAATTAAGAGGATCATGCCATGTGTTTTCTACTAGTGAACAACTGACATCCACGATGAAGCCAACACTGTCATCAGAACATAGCGACAGAAAGAACCGGGGCCCTCCACCACGTTACTGAACTGCTAGATCGACGAATTCTGATATGCACTTTTAGGCATGAAAGCCAACACTACGTGTCCTTACTCTTAAAGTCAATTTGGTTCGGGTTTTCTGTTACTTGCATCTTAAGTGTTGAACTTGCCTAAAGCCTTATTAAAATGAAGAGATATGACATCTCTGTTTTTTTTCCAAAGCAACCAGTCTAACAGTATAAAGAAAGGAGAGAGAATTTCTTTGGTATTCCTTGTTTAGGGAAATTAATTATGGTTCTCTGTGTCCAAAGTCACATTTTCCTGGAGAACGGTTCTTGATTCACTTGGAGGATGGTTAACAGCTGGAAGCGATCCGGCTCCACACGTATTGATTACACACACTCTCGGCCCCGCGTAGGCCAGGCACCGATGTATATGCAAACTGGTTCTCAATAAGACATGGCTCCTTTCTTCAAGGAGCTTAAAATCCTTTGGAAATCAAACGTAATATAAGGAGCCTGAGCTTTGGCGTCATATACTCAGTTTCAAATCTTACCCTGCCTATTATATGTCTGGCACTATATATATGCTGTCTCATTTAATCTTCACATCAACCATTAAGGTCATTATTTATGAATGAGGAAATTAAGTTCAAAGAGGTAACTAACTTCCCTGCCTCCTGACCCCTGACCCCTGACCCCTGGCCAGGTCTGCTTTCTCCACACAAAACCCCTTCCCGGGAGACCTCCTTTGACTGGGAGTGTCCTTTATCCCCAACCCTCCCCGCTATATTTGCTCTTTAGATCATTACGCACCTCACCTCGGGGCTCTAGGAGAAACTTAAGGCCCCTCTTTCTGGTCTTTCTTTCCTTAGTCCTCCCTGGGGAAGAAAGGTTAGGATCAAGATGAAGACTTTCATTTCTTGCCATGCCCCCAGGGATGAAAACTTCGGCCCCGCCGTGAGTCAGATTGAAAGAGCAAGTACTTTTTATTGAAAACCACACAGGGAGCAGAGTCTTTCTTTCCTCTTTTTAGAATTTTTACTAATTTACCTAAATACTTCTTTGTTGTTTTAAACGACAGACAACAACGTAGAAGTACACAGAATAAAAGTTCCAACACCCTTCCCCAGAGGAAACCACAGTTAACCATTTTGCACATGTATCTCTCCAGCTCTTCTTCTGTGTATTTACATATATAAATAAGTAGTGTTCTAGGAATAGCATATGAAAACCCTGTAGCTTTGTGAAAGGAAAGAACACAAATAGAAAAAAACAGAGTGGGAACATACCCCATCATGCTCACGGTTGGTTATATCTGAGTGGTAGGATTAGGATTAAGTTTATGATAGATAAACTTTATAGTGATAAAAATGATGTTAAAAATATGACTTAGACAGCAAGCCAAGGTCACATGCAATATTTAGGGGAGTCCAAGAATTTAAGAAAGTCATCCTTCTAGGGAAGAGAGAGCGGAAGTGCTGGAGCATGGGTGGATTGAGTGCTGTGTGGAGCGGGACACTCCAGGACGCGCGGTTGTTTGGTTTCTCCACCCTCCCCCCACCCTCCGCCACCCCCCTCGGCTGTCATGGATGTTGTTTTGTACATTTCTCAAGTACTCTGTGTGTGTGTGTGTGTGTGCGTGTGCATGTGCGTGTGCGTGTGCGTGTGTGTGTGCGTTTTGCAAATATCCAGCTAAACTCAACTCTACTGCAGGCCAGAACTTGTCCCCCGCAACCAGAGGGCCTGCACTGCACTCCGCAACAGGTAAACATTGAACGCCTGCCACGTGGGCTTCTGCTTTTGTTTCCTCTCTCTCTTAAAAATCATTTGAGCTACAGATCACTCAAGTTTTTAAGAAAAACCCTTCCATCCCGGGCGTTAGATGGGCTCATGAGTTTCCTTTGGTTATGTTTCTCGCTGTCTTGGCATCTGGCCTACAAGCAGGCAGAGAATACCAAGTCTGTACAGACTGCAGTCATCAAGGACTGGTCATCGCAGCTGGTGTGGAGAATGGACTGTGCTCCTTTTATAGAGATCATGGCCCTGGGAGGAAGGTTCCGACGTTCACGAGCCAAACAGTTGACTCTAGCTTCTTGCCACCACCCGGAATGTCCCGACTTCTATATGGAAGCCATTTGGGCCACCAGCATGGAGCATACGCTGTGATCGCCAACAGTAAACTCAGAAAATCACTGAGTTCCAAGATCAAAGGGAGCTTAAAGGTATCGTTGTCCAATACCTATCTTCTTCATATAAAGTTAGCTTACTGGTGACTGTCACTCAGGTAAGACATTTATTGTTGGAAAGCTTTCTTATCACACATTCGAGGATTTCAAATCTCCCTTCCTAAAACTTCTATCCATTGTTTACTCATTAACGAATATTTGAAAATTGAGCTCCTTATTCCATGTCGGGTTCCATGCTATCTTTTGAGGCTGGAAAGATGGGTGAGACACAGCTCCTGCTTTCAACAGCTTCATGGTTCGGTTGGAAGATAATTCTACAAATAATTAATAGGCTGTATGTGTATGAAATGAGGCACATTATTGTATAAAAGCCCAATCTGGGCTGGCCGGGTAAATGGAGGGAAGATTCTGGGACCGTGTGATATGTCACCTCTCTTTCTAGTTTGTTAACCATGCAACTATTTAAGCAGCTCTAATCAACCCAACTATATCCTCTAGACCACACTTGTACATAATAATCTTTGCCGGAGACGTGGTAACTGAATCCCCATCACGCTTCCCCCACTCACTCCCACCCCCATGCAGAAGGGATGAGGCTCGAGGAGCCGTGACCCTAACTCCAGTCGCGAGACCACAGCTCTTGCCAGGACCCCTGAGCTCAGGCTATCAGTGCGCCGCATTCCATCACTGACAGTGACTATTTAAGGAGTGGAAACATTATGAAGAAAAAATCATGTTCAGTGCTTGGGAATGGCATGCTCTCTTTCATTTTTCCTCTTCCTAGAAATTAAGAGGATCATGCCATGTGTTTTCTACTAGTGAACAACTGACATCCACGATGAAGCCAACACTGTCATCAGAACATAGCGACAGAAAGAACCGGGGCCCTCCACCACGTTACTGAACTGCTAGATCGACGAATTCTGATATGCACTTTTAGGCATGAAAGCCAACACTACGTGTCCTTACTCTTAAAGTCAATTTGGTTCGGGTTTTCTGTTACTTGCATCTTAAGTGTTGAACTTGCCTAAAGCCTTATTAAAATGAAGAGATATGACATCTCTGTTTTTTTTCCAAAGCAACCAGTCTAACAGTATAAAGAAAGGAGAGAGAATTTCTTTGGTATTCCTTGTTTAGGGAAATTAATTATGGTTCTCTGTGTCCAAAGTCACATTTTCCTGGAGAACGGTTCTTGATTCACTTGGAGGATGGTTAACAGCTGGAAGCGATCCGGCTCCACACGTATTGATTACACACACTCTCGGCCCCGCGTAGGCCAGGCACCGATGTATATGCAAACTGGTTCTCAATAAGACATGGCTCCTTTCTTCAAGGAGCTTAAAATCCTTTGGAAATCAAACGTAATATAAGGAGCCTGAGCTTTGGCGTCATATACTCAGTTTCAAATCTTACCCTGCCTATTATATGTCTGGCACTATATATATGCTGTCTCATTTAATCTTCACATCAACCATTAAGGTCATTATTTATGAATGAGGAAATTAAGTTCAAAGAGGTAACTAACTTCCCTAAAGTGACTTGTCAGACATGATGGCGCTGGGAAATGGATACAGGACCGAGTCCAAAACCAGAGGTATAACCGCTGTTGAGGTGAGATCAGAATGCGCCCTCAGTCGCAAGCTCCCGACAGCCAATTTATGTCCAGTGTAGTTCCTCTGTCTTCGAGATGTGCTCTGAAGTCAAAGGTGGCGCTTGGTTGGTTTTTTAGGAGGGGAAAAATCCTCTCAAATCAGGCAAAAATCTCCATCTGATGGCAATTAGTGCAAAAGGCAAGAGCACTGAACGAGCTTTTTTGGTTGTCCATCCATTCGATGAAGATTTATTACACCTAGTATGGGGCAGGCATTGTGCAAAATACAATGAAGAGTACAGAGATTCATGAGCTTCGGATTCTGCTCTGAAGGAGCTGCGGCCTTTTAAGTGACAATAGCTGTCGCGTATCACGTGTCTACTAACTGCGAGGCCTTGTTTCATACATCGTCTGTAATCCTTAAGTGCCATTGCGTGCAAGTATTTTTGATCCCATTCTACGGATGGGGAATCTGAGGGTTAGATTCAAGCAAAGCCAAGACTGGAAAGGAAGTCTGACCCCCAAAGCTCGCGCTCTGTTCATGGTGTCACTCAGCCACATAGGTCCGACTCCTAAACTTGATCGAGAGACGTATTGTCCAATAGGTGTCCTTTTTAATTCTCTGCTCCTCCCACTCCACTCCCATTCCCCTGGGCATGGAGGGCCTGCCAACGTTCTCTGTTTACTTAGGTACTCAGTGAATTTGCTTCATGTGTTTTCAGCTCCGTGACGGACCTCTGCCTTCTTTTCCTGACGCTTGCCAAGTGATGGATCTTGAGGAATCGAAGGCCCGAGCATCATGTTTCGAGTTCTGTTAGCCATGATAGATGCTCTTGCCTCTAGCGAAGAACTGCGTATATGATGTGGATTCAGCACATACATTTTCAACACTCGCTCTGTATGCTAGGCCCTTCCACGTGTGCTGTTTTGTGACTTTCATTTTGCAAAATAATGGATTCGAAGCTGCAGTAAATTGCTCAAGTCATCACATTTAGTGTCCGTCCAAGATTCAAATTCCAGTTCTCTTTGTCTTGCATAGTTGTAAGTCTACATCCTAGTTCTCAGTGTATTTTCAAGGGTAGGTCCAAGTCTGGTGTATTTTCTGCTACACCAGATATAAATGCTGTTGAGTTTTGTATGGTGGGAACTACTTTTATCTGAAGCATTTGCCTGCTTTCTTCCTCTCGTTCCACTTCCGTGATGGCTTTTGGAATCTTTTACGTCTGTGCAACCTCTGCTTTTTTCCTTGGTGTCTCATAATTACTGGTCCTGGCTCCAAGCTCTCTCCCATGACTATTCCCAGAGGCCATCTCTCATCATGGGACGGCCGCTCAGTTAAGTTTTCATGAGAAACGTCTCCTTTGTGGCATTTACCAAAGGAGGAAAAATAAAAAACTCCCAAACTTCTCTAAATAGAATAAAATAATGCTTTTCTCATAGTCTTAAAAAGGTTTTTTTTTTTCTTTTTCTTTTCTTTTTTTAACTTGCATGACTTGTTGCATTAGTAGGACTTAGTTTGCCACATGAAAACTGTTCAGGTAACTTTTCTTCAAACCTTTGGTATGACTAAGACTGATTTACTCTCCTTAGCCCTGGGTGATCTCTTGAGAATACATTATTATTTTCAGAAAGAAGAAAATATAAAGTTAAACATGCGAGATTTATTTGTAAAATGAATGTTTCTGATAAAACTCAGTAGAGGTAAGGACCTCATTTGGGTAAGGCCACAATAGTTATGCCTGTCACCTTATGAAACGCTCAGCAACAAATAAGATTTTTGGGGAGCGGGGGAATTCTTGCATAAACCCATGCTGCTCGAAGCCTTCAGTATGGTGACCCTTGAACTGAAAAAAGAGAGAGTGTGTAAATAGGGAGAGAGCAGGGGTCACCCACTGCTACCTTCAGAAGCTGTTAGGTGGTTTGGGAGTTCTATCAAGGGGAAGTTGGAATAAAGTAAGACTAAGAGCACCTCTACTTATAAAAAAAAGAAGACAAATAAATGGAAAAGATGTCCTCGCCTTTATAGAGTACATCCGAAACAACGCTTTCAACCAACACTTCTGTGCAAAGTCGTGAAACACCAGGAGCAAGGCAGCTGAAAGACCAGAGTTCAAATCCCACATCGGCTACTTAATTGCAAGCATCTTAACATCTCCGGGTTATTAACAGTTACTGCCTCATAGGATTGTATGCTTTCAACGAGATCAGGCCAGCGAAGCACTCGGCATGATGCCTGCTGATGCTAAGTTCCACAAATATTCTACTGTTGTTATTATTAATTGTTATTACTCGATTCTCTAGATGTGAATCTCCAGTGAAGTCCAAGTTGTGTAACAGGACATTCCCACGTGGGTACCACATGGGTCATGACCTTATAATCCTGTACAGCAGAAGTGGGTTTTTCTGAGGTCAAGGTAAAAGGACAGATGGGTCAAATGATATTGACCTAGGAAAGAGATTTAAACAGCTCGTTGACACCGATCAATCATATATTGTCAATGCATGCTTGCTGAGGCAATTAGCATTTCCTCTAGTCCCTATGACAGGCCGTTAGATTTCCCACGTGAGGTACCGACGCAGAGACTATGTCAGCCAAAATCCCAGCATTTACACCCTCGGCATCCATCTTTAGAAAGCATGTGACATAAGTCCAATAGTTTGAGAGGAAGAAAGTTTGGCGACAAGAAATTCAGGGGCTACTAGGTAATATCGGGAGAAGATTGCTACAAACCGGACATTTGGCTAATTATCTAGATTCAGAAGCCACGTCCTTTTGCGGCCCAGAGACCGTTAATATTTAGTCCCCAAATAGGGTCTATTAAAGTCCTGTATTTGCCTAGCACTAAACTAGGCAAAATTGCACTTCACAATCCAGCAGCTTGGCTGATATTTTAGAATATAAGAAACACCGACAACCCTAAATTAATCTATGATCCCGGACCATCGTTAGCTTAGTTAGTATCAGGTTTTAAAGACTTATGAACCAAAAATAAAACCGTGTGAACTTGCTCTGAATTTTGAAAAGCAGAGCTTCTGGTCAAGCAAGCAGGAAATGAGTTTCGCCAAGTCAAGGGAACCGGCCAGCCGCTGGGCAGAACCACCATCTGCCTGACAGCTGCCTCCACAGAGCTGACAGGGAACAAGGAAGGACAGCCGGAAGGAAGGCTGTCTCCAGCTCCACTCTCTTCCGCCCTCAAGACACTGCCATTTTGTTCACAATGTATTAATTAGTTTTGACGCAATATTTTTGAAGAACAAGTGACCCCAAAACTCAGTGGCTTAAAGGCACGATCGCGATTTTCAAGGGCCCGTGGTTTGGCTGAGCTGGGACTGGGGCTGGGCTCAACTGGGTGGACTCGCCTTGGGATGACTGGGCCCGGTCCCCGCAGGCTTTACTCCACGTGTCGCTCACCGTGCTGGGATAGAGAGCTGGCCAAGACGTGCACCGCGCACCTCTCACGGACAGAGCAGGGGCGAAGGGAGCATGGGGAGCATGTGAGACCTCTTAAAACGCAGGCGTGGAACCCGCTCCGGCCGCTCCTGCCCATGTGGTCAAAGCAAGTCACACGGCTAAGCCCAAAGTCTAAGAAGCAGAGACATTCTCGCCACCAACCATGAGGCTGTGGCAACAGAGTGGATGCAGAGAGGGGTCGAGAGCTGGGGTCGGTCACACCGTCTGCCGACCCAAATCACCCTAACCCTAAAAGTCCCCCACTTGAAGAGTTTGAAGTGTCTCTGTTAAAAGGATTTTTCCTCCTTCTTTTTTTATATCGTCAGCTAAGATTCCAAACCCTTTCCCTTCTCCCTTAGCCAGATTCCAGAATTCTCTCGTTTGTCCATTCTCTGCCTCAAATCAGAAAATTTCTCCTCACCCTTTTGCCTCTGCCCTCTCTGTGGGTCACTTTTTGGGCCATATTTTTTTTTCAATACTTTGAGAACTAATCTATATAGTGTTTTCTTGAACAAATGGCGTTGACATTTGTGGCACCATCTCACTTCACTCCCCATAAATAATACAGGATCTAGGCGCACACACACACAAACACACACGAGAATATCCAAAATGAGGAAAAGGTAAGTATTAGGTAGGGTTAATCTGAATATCTTCACAGAGAATTTGAATATTGAGGATAAACTTGAAGAAAATTACTAAGTTTTTTAAAGGCTTAATTACTCCAAAATAAAAATAAATAAATAAATAATAAAACGTAGTCTAGAAGTCCAGTTGCGACATTCCACTCACTACGCATATGATGAGGCAACAGGTGTGTGGACTGATTAGTATTTCGCTCTTTTCCTTGTTATTCACCACGGTCGTTTGCCCGGCCATCTTGGGAGTGCCGAGCGTTAGTGTAAAGGCAGGTGAGTGAGCACAGGCATAGCTCACACCTAACCCCACACCGCAACTGGACACAGCTCAAAGTGCATGCGACTTCTGTGGGTCGCAAGTAGTATGGCTCAGGTGTGTTTTCTGCCTCTCTCCCCCCATGTGCACACACGTGTGTGTGCATACGGTCAAAATTTATGCTGTGCTTATTGATCATTAATGACCATTAGTGATCAATAAATCGTACTATAGCTTTGATTGCTACTATCATCATCAGGAGCTATTAGCCCATCAAGAAGCACATACGTGTGTTTGGGTTACTAAGGTGGTATGTCGTGCAGTCGCTTTACTCTTGTTTCTAAATCAAGTCGAAGGGAATAAGGGAGGAGCCATCTCCTGGGTCATGTACCCTTATTCGGTGTTCCTATGCCACCTGACTACCACTCACCATAGCATTTACCGTCCTGTGCATAATTGTTTCCTTGTCTCTTTCCATTCCATCATAAACTCTAGGGGGCAAGTTAGCAGCTGAATTTGTTCATCATTTCACCTCTTGGCACAGTGTCTGCCATGTCTTAGATGCTCGATAAATAAATGAGTACTCACGGAGAGAAATAAACATCACTGCAATATGTTGCATAAGACGACACGAGTGAAGCATTTTGTAACCCGTCAGTGTTAAGCAACTACCTTCAATCATTAAAAGCTCCATTAAAATCATCTAATGAGAAAAAGTACAATAAGTCAACCGCCGATTACAAACGCGCCAGCCCCGGCAATGCGCCAACTGTGCACATTTTCTGACTTGGGGGGTTTACGTGTGGATCCCCACCTGTGTGTGGATGGTGTGCGGCTGGCAATGCGGGCTGCGGGGCATCCGAGCATGCTTCCCAGTGGGGGGCGGGCCTGAACCCACCGCCTACACACAGATGGCCACGCTGGCTGACGACCTTGGACTTAACACTGAAATGGTTTCACTGTGAAAGCTCCTCAAGGTTGTGAAATCTAACTGAAATTTAAGTGTGAAATAAAAGTCTTACTAGAAGGAAAATGCATTTTTTTTCTCTGCATTAAAAAATATATATATATGAGACGATTCCCCCGCCCCCCACCCCCACCCCGAACGATAGGACCATAATGATCCAATTTCTCTTGCGCCAGTCGGCATCGGCCTGTGAGATCCAGACCTGGCACATGGAAATTTCAGCCTTAAGTCAAATATTATTTCAAAGTTAATGACAAAATCTATTTTTGCAGTGGTCTTGTTTAAAATATTTCCCCTTAATACTCTTGAAATGCTGTAATTGAAAGCAGTTATTTGAGATGCCAGTGCATACTTCTTTAATTATGTCTGTACATCTGTTTCCAATGAAAGGGCAGTATCTGTTTGCAGTTACCAATCTTATGAAAAACAGGCTTGTCCCGAAATAGATTGGAACTAAAACCAGAAAGCATTTCTTTCAGAGGCATCCTTTCAAGCCAATTAACTTTAATCATTATAGAAATGTTTATTTCCCATCTTAGTCTCTCTTCACATGTAAATTCCTTCAGGGGAAAAGATCTCTTTTTGTGACTGTTTGAATAGTTCCAGTTTGGATTAATCAGAACCTGCTGGCCTGTTTGTGTTCCAATTGTGAATGCTGGCAGCTTTCTCGATGGAGGAGGCACATGGTCCCCCAGGAGGGCAGATCTAGAAACTCAGCACATACACACCTACTGGTCGGAGCAAGTCGGCTTAACCTCCGGGGTCCCATGCCCGCTCCCGTGCTGCCTTCTAGGGTGGGGACTGATGAAGCCATTCGGTGGGAGGAGATCGGGGACCCTAAGCGGCATCACTACGGAACCCCTCTCCTCCAAGGAGCCAGACATTCTTTTGGACCACGTGTTCACATGTCATTCTTAGAAAAGCTATAAGAAGGCTTGATGGCCTAGCAAAATGCAGCATCTGTGCTGGTGGCTTATGAGTGACGTCACACTACCTAGGGGAAAGCTGTTCCTGAATTTCCTCTGTTCTTCAGTGAAATTTTCTATACACAGGTCAAAAAAAAATAATAACTTGTGGCAAAGTTTTAGCTATTGTTATTAAGTAGCTTCATGCCTCCAAAATGCACCTTTTTCAAGGACAGAGAAAGTTCTGGGTGATTTGTACAGTGACATATGCCAAGTTCCTAGAACAGTACATGGCATAAATAGATCCCCAGTGAATATTCGTGGACTTTACTCACTCTTCTAGACCATAAAACATACAAAGTCTCTGCTCTTACGGCATCTTAGAGATGAGAACAAAATGATCAAAAGACAAGACATGCTAACCATAAGCATCTTGGGGACAGAAAAACAAGTTTATCTCTGTGCCTAGATGGTATCTGACGCACAGTGTCTGGGGCAGAGTTGGTGTTTCATAAATATTTGATGAATTCAGCTCAGTAAGCACACGCGTCTTGGCCACCACCTAAGAAAGCTACCATTTGCCGAGCCTTTAATAAGTTCCATTTGCTGTGATCAACGTTTTTCACACGCAAGCTCCTCTAATCCTCCAAACAAACAAACAAACAAACAAACAAACAAACAAACGGACATCCTGTGAAGTGGGTATCGGACACCTCCAATGTTTAAATGAGGAGCTGGAACTTGCAGATGGAAACAGAACGCACTGGGGAGAATCAGATAGTAAAGGCCAGTGGGGGTGCGGATTCAGGTCCGTCCTGGCTGGAAATCGGTATTCACGTGCCCTGTCTCCCGTCTCTTGCACGCTGCTCCTTCAGGAAGCCTTGCCTCTAATACACCGAAGCTCGGGGGTTCATGGTCACGTATGTTTAAGAATCTGAAGCCACATGATCGTCATTCGGGAAATAACAGCTTTATTTCCATGTCTCCCTTGAAGTTCCTGGGGTTTTACACTGACTGGGGCTCCTAAGAACAACGTCACCCGTCCACTTTAGCTTCCGGAAGCTGGAGCATCTGTGGCTTTGGGACCATCCAAGCAGATAGTCTCTTCGTGTCCCTACAATCATGAGGGTAAGTGATATATTTTTTCCCTTTTGGCGTTGAAATGTGATCCTGTCCGGTTGGATGGACTTGTAGGGTTGAATTCAAGGAAACGACCCATCTCTCCCACGCTCTCATCTCTGATGTTTTGCATGAAGTGTAACAAAATCCCTTAAACCTTCATAATTTTGTCCCATCCTCAACTTTCCAGAGATCAGTCAGGAATTCCTGTGGGAACGTCAGGCGAGAGGCAGTACGGGTGACACGGCAATGGGACCCTGGAAAGGAAGCGACGGAAAGCTGGGAAAGAAGTCTGAGACACGCTGATTATCCAGTGGCCGAGCATCTCAACGCACTCGCACTAATGAGTGGCTTCTGAAATTATGTGGTCAAGGGGGAAGCTGATCTCCACGTCCTGGAGCCTGGCACTCAGGACCCATGACTCATATGCTGGGTCTAGAGCAAACAAATGAGTTATGAACAAACTACAAGCACTAATTCTGCATTAGGGTGGCTATGATCTGTGTGTCAACTGTTCATTTGTCACTTCATAATATCAATCACCACTTCTCGGTCTTGTCCCGAAATAGACTGGGACAGTCTTCACGCACACTGTACTGAGTGCTACCCTAGTAGCAAGTGAGATGGATCTCCACCCAGGGAACGTTCCTAAATTCTTAAGTACACACATATGCGAATCTGAGATAAAGATAAGCGCTACCTCAAAGAAAACAGGAATGTCAGGGTAGGCAAAAGTCGGTGTGTTAAAGTAAGAAACGCCGGTTAACAGTAACAACAGCAAAAAATAATAATAGCATTTATTTAGTTTCTACTATGGGCCAGGCACAGTGCTAGGAGCTTCACGGTGACTTTATAAGGGCCCTTTGAAATGAATGTTCTTATCTCTATGTTACAGATGAGAAAATTGAAGCTCGGAGAGAGAAGCATGTTTTTAGGTTCCAGAGCTAGAAATGAGAGAAGCAGAATTCAAACCCAGCTCTTTCTGACTCCAAAACCTCTGCTCTTTCTATCTTAATGCTATGTGTCTTAAGGAACTTATTAGTAGAAAATGTGGTACAGAGAATTCTGTTCTTTCACGTAAGCACATTAAGAAAACAGAAGTTAAAAACTTTAAATAGAGGATCTTGGAAATATTCCTGAATGTTCCTACATCATGAATAAATCTAGAAATTAGATTTACGTTCTATCTTCTGCTACTTCACTAATTAACTTTATAACTTGAAGAAGTCACTTTACCTCTCTGGGCTTTAGCCATGTCATCTGTTCTATTAAATTAAGAAGATTGGTTTAATGCTGGTCAGGGTTTCAGTGGGAGGTTTTGATGTCCAAACCCCACCCTACGCTTACACCTCAGGGTTCTATGTTGAAGGAGATATTTAAGCAAATATATATAGCCAAGTGGGAAATGACATGCCAGCATCTGAGGTACAGGGCTCCTTGGGCAGGTCCCATTAGAGTATCTTGGGCTCCGAGGCTGGATTGGACCTTCTTTTCTCTGCTCCCATCTAGCATGATTGTCTCTGTGTGGCATATGCCAAATGTACTTTCATATCTAGCCTCATGGACAAGAACAGTCTACCTGCCTCAGCCGCCCAAGTACAAGGAAACATAGGGTCAAAAATGTGGGTGAGCTCTTCCGTCTGCACGGACCAAGACAGAAACAGGGAGTGGAGAACAAGCAGGGGAGAAAGAGTTATTTCTCTCCTCCACAAAGGACTTCTAAGGTCTTTCCTGGTATTAAGACTCCATGATGAAGCCCCTGCCCATAAACAACCAGGGCTAACATTTAATGACTATTGTTCAAACAGAGATGTGTAGTGAATTGTGTGTTACCTATAAAGAAATGACAATGAGATTAAAAGCAGACTTTGAATCAGAACAATAGATAGCAGAAGCAATAACATCACGTGTTCAAAGTGCTAAGGGAAAACCATCGTCAACCTAGAATTTTTTACACAGCTAAACTACTATGTAAGAGGCAGGGAAAAATACACACAGTCGACCGTGCACGGTTTCTCATTGAAAAAATTATCAAAGAATGTGCTTTGCGACATGATCACTTTGAGAACTGGGCAGCTCTCCTGAGCCCCAGGCGACCGCTCTCCTCTCTGGCCCTGCTTTTGCTGTGCCTCTGCCCACGAGGTAGAATCTGCTGGGCTAGAGGGGTGTACTCACCTGGAAGCCAAGATCAAGCCAAGTCTTGATCCCCAGAACGCCAGAATATCCTGCCCAAACAGCACTGAGCCTACATACAGGTCCTGTATCAGTCTCTTTCCCCAGTCAGTTGTCCTCAGAGGGGGAGACGCCACCAGGGGTCATACCCCAAACCCAAGAGGTGGCTAAGAGGTAGCTGTGAATGTCGTTTGGATGTATGGTGGGGGGAGAACTATAAACATGTACGTAGGTCCTTTAACCGTGTGAGATGAAGCCAGAGTGGAATAGAACGGTGCAAGCTGCAGAGTAAAGGCCAGGGGCCCATTCTTCCCAAGCTGTGATTTTCTGGCTTAGATATCCAAGAAGTTCAAGAAATCTCAATTTGAACCTGGCCTTCCAGGTCGTTAGGAAGATGTACTTGTCAAGAAGAAGGATAGAAGAACATTTACTTAATAATTTGTAGGCTTCACTTACGATTGTTAAATATTTAGGCATGGGGTATGTAGACCTACTTTTATATTCTTGCCATAAGCCAGGGGTTCCCAATTCCTGGGCCGGTACTGGTCCGTGGCCTGTTAGAAACCAGGCTGCACGGCAGGAAGTGAGTGGCAGGCAAGTGAGCGAAGCTTCATCTGTATTTGCAGCCGCTCCCCAGTGCTAGCATCACCTCCTCAGCCTCACCTCAGATCATCAGGCATTAGATGCTCATAGGGGCATCGGTCCCTAGTGCCAAAAAGGTTAGGGACTGCTGCTTCTAAGCCCTTCAAATATTGGGGGAAGCCAAGAAGAAAAGGGAACCTGTGGGAAATGAACAGGATATGAGAAACAACAGTAGGTATGGAAGTTAACAAACCACACTGGTCAATTAATAAGTCAGCGACCATAAGAAAACTAAAGACGAATTTTTATAGGTTTAGAGAGGGCTAGAATGTTATTATTCAAGAGGAGGGTGCAAATAATGAATAATTCCATATGCCATTAAAAATTCTGGAGCTCATTATGCATGATAAAATAATAGAAAGTTCAGGGTAACTACTAAAGGAATAAAAATACCATTTAGTTTCTGACCTTAGAAAGGAAAAGAAGAGAAATACATTGAATTCTATCTAAAAAGATTTAAAAAATTATGAACAAACTACAAGCACTAATTCTGCATTAGGGTGGCTATGATCTGTGTGTCAACTGTTCATTTGTCACTTCATAATATCAATCACCACTTCTCGGTCTTGTCCCGAAATAGACTGGGACCGTCTTCACGCACACTGTACTGAGTGCTACCCTAGTAGCAAGTGAGATGGATCTCCACCCAGGGAACGTTCCTAAATTCTTAAGTACACACATATGCGAATCTGAGATAAAGATAAGCGCTACCTCAAAGAAAACAGGAATGTCAGGGTAGGCAAAAGTCGGTGTGTTAAAGTAAGAAACGCCGGTTAACAGTAACAACAGCAAAAAATAATAATAGCATTTATTTAGTTTCTACTATGGGCCAGGCACAGTGCTAGGAGCTTCACGGTGACTTTATAAGGGCCCTTTGAAATGAATGTTCTTATCTCTATGTTACAGATGAGAAAATTGAAGCTCGGAGAGAGAAGCATGTTTTTAGGTTCCAGAGCTAGAAATGAGAGAAGCAGAATTCAAACCCAGCTCTTTCTGACTCCAAAACCTCTGCTCTTTCTATCTTAATGCTATGTGTCTTAAGGAACTTATTAGTAGAAAATGTGGTACAGAGAATTCTGTTCTTTCACGTAAGCACATTAAGAAAACAGAAGTTAAAAACTTTAAATAGAGGATCTTGGGAATATTCCTGAATGTTCCTACATCATGAATAAATCTAGAAATTAGATTTACGTTCTATCTTCTGCTACTTCACTAATTAACTTTATAACTTGAAGAAGTCACTTCACCTCTCTGGGCTTTAGCCATGTCATCTGTTCTATTAAATTAAGAAGATTGGTTTAATGCTGGTCAGGGTTTCAGTGGGAGGTTTTGATGTCCAAACCCCACCCTACGCTTACACCTCAGAGTTCTATGTTGAAGGAGATATTTAAGCAAATATATATAGCCAAGTGGGAAATGACATGCCAGCATCTGAGGTACAGGGCTCCTTGGGCAGGTCCCATTAGAGTATCTTGGGCTCCGAGGCTGGATTGGACCTTCTTTTCTCTGCTCCCATCTAGCATGATTGTCTCTGTGTGGCATATGCCAAATGTACTTACTTATCTAGCCTCATGGACAAGAACAGTCTACCTGCCTCAGCCGCCCAAGTACAAGGAAACATAGGGTCAAAAATGTGGGTGAACTCTTCCGTCTGCACGGACCAAGACAGAAACAGGGAGTGGAGAACAAGCAGGGGAGAAAGAGTTATTTCTCTCCTCCACAAAGGACTTCTAAGGTCTTTCCTGGTATTAAGACTCCATGATGAAGCCCCTGCCCATAAACAACCAGGGCTAACATTTAATGACTATTGTTCAAACAGAGATGTGTAGTGAATTGTGTGTTACCTATAAAGAAATGACAATGAGATTAAAAGCAGACTTTGAATCAGAACAATAGATAGCAGAAGCAATAACATCACGTGTTCAAAGTGCTAAGGGAAAACCATCGTCAACCTAGAATTTTTTACACAGCTAAACTACTATGTAAGAGGCAGGGAAAAATACACACAGTCGACCGTGCACGGTTTCTCATTGAAAAAATTATCAAAGAATGTGCTTTGCGACATGATCACTTTGAGAACTGGGCAGCTCTCCTGAGCCCCAGGCGACCGCTCTCCTCTCTGGCCCTGCTTTTGCTGTGCCTCTGCCCACGAGGTAGAATCTGCTGGGCTAGAGGGGTGTACTCACCTGGAAGCCAAGATCAAGCCAAGTCTTGATCCCCAGAACGCCAGAATATCCTGCCCAAACAGCACTGAGCCTACATACAGGTCCTGTATCAGTCTCTTTCCCCAGTCAGTTGTCCTCAGAGGGGGAGACGCCACCAGGGGTCATACCCCAAACCCAAGAGGTGGCTAAGAGGTAGCTGTGAATGTCGTTTGGATGTATGGTGGGGGGAGAACTATAAACATGTACGTAGGTCCTTTAACCGTGTGAGATGAAGCCAGAGTGGAATAGAACGGTGCAAGCTGCAGAGTAAAGGCCAGGGGCCCATTCTTCCCAAGCTGTGATTTTCTGGCTTAGATATCCAAGAAGTTCAAGAAATCTCAATTTGAACCTGGCCTTCCAGGTCGTTAGGAAGATGTACTTGTCAAGAAGAAGGATAGAAGAACATTTACTTAATAATTTGTAGGCTTCACTTACGATTGTTAAATATTTAGGCATGGGGTATGTAGACCTACTTTTATATTCTTGCCATAAGCCAGGGGTTCCCAATTCCTGGGCCGGTACTGGTCCGTGGCCTGTTAGAAACCAGGCTGCACGGCAGGAAGTGAGTGGCAGGCAAGTGAGCGAAGCTTCATCTGTATTTGCAGCCGCTCCCCAGTGCTAGCATCACCTCCTCAGCCTCACCTCAGATCATCAGGCATTAGATGCTCATAGGGGCATCGGTCCCTAGTGCCAAAAAGGTTAGGGACTGCTGCTTCTAAGCCCTTCAAATATTGGGGGAAGCCAAGAAGAAAAGGGAACCCGTGGGAAATGAACAGGATATGAGAAACAACAGTAGGTATGGAAGTTAACAAACCACACTGGTCAATTAATAAGTCAGCGACCATAAGAAAACTAAAGACGAATTTTTATAGGTTTAGAGAGGGCTAGAATGTTATTATTCAAGAGGAGGGTGCAAATAATGAATAATTCCATATGCCATTAAAAATTCTGGAGCTCATTATGCATGATAAAATAATAGAAAGTTCAGGGTAACTACTAAAGGAATAAAAATACCATTTAGTTTCTGACCTTAGAAAGGAAAAGAAGAGAAATACATTGAATTCTATCTAAAAAGATTTAAAAAATGGAGCAAAGAAATGATACAGAAAAGCTCAAAATAAGACAGGAGGAATAAATCCACATTTCGATCCCCATTTTAATATTAAAATAAATGTAAATATAATAAAAGCACCTATTGAAAGACAGAAACTAGCAGTTTGGATAAAATAAAAGATAAAATCCAGCTACATGCTACTCCTAAGACACACGATCGAAATGAAACCACACAGGCTGAAAAAGAGGTTATGAAAAAAAGATACGGCATATAAAATCTAACCAAAGAATGCCTATTTTATAATGTTAATACAAGATAACAGAATTTAGAACAAGAGAATTAATATAAAGTTTGACATAAGATTACAATATAAGGAGTAATCGACCGAGAAGAAATAATAATCACAAATGTGTATGTTCCTACAAACGGTTTCTAATATGTAGGGAAAAACCCATAATAAGTATGTTATTCATCAAAGCAGATCAAAAATTGGCAAGGATACCGAAGATTTGAACCAAATATTACCAAGCTCAATCTACTGTGCATATTTCTATCTTTATACCTATAGAGATCATCCTTCTCCTTTTAGTTAGCAAACGTATATTGTTTTCGAGAATATAAAATGTATTTAATCACACAGTAGCATAAAATATAATATAAAATATATATCAGAGATATATCGCGAATATGTGCTGTGTATGTGATTTTTTTAAGTTTTTGAGAACTCATGTCTAACAGGAGAAATCATAAGGAAAATAGAACTATATTTACAACTAAATAATTATAAAAATACTAAATTTTGTAATTTGTTGGGATACAGCTTCTGTGATACTTATGTGGAAGCAAGTAAAAGAAAAATTAACCCTAGAAAAAGAATAGAAATTAACAAAATTTTAATATGACAAGACAATAGAGAGTATTAGATAGAGGATAGATAAAATTAATTTATAAGAATAAGAATCTCAATGCTATTTTAAATAAAATATTTAACATTTAATTTTACTTTAAAAAGGAACAGAAATAAATTGTTAAATGAGAAATTAAAATGTTTTGTGTTTCAGGGTTGCATTTTTTAAATTTCTCTAACTTTTAAAGAAATATATGAAGAAAATTATTGGTGTCATTGTCATTTAAAAAAAAAAAACACATTTCCAATGAAGCAACTGGCATTGCTATACTTCCTTTAGTCCTCTCACCTTTCTATTTTTGTTTCTTATGTTAGTTTTACTTGTTTTAGGGTTACAACACTTATGTTTTACAACTGTAATTCCTGCAATTGTTACATTTTGTTTTATTTTTAAATGGATTCAATACCCACCAGTGTTAGTTTTTGTTTTATTTTAGCACAATTTTCCAATCTGATGGTTCCTAATTTCTTTTAAAAACACTTAATTGGCTATTTTTTTTTTATTATTGCTTTGGTCAAGAAATCTTTATTGAGTCCTCTACTGTTTTTTTTCACATGTGGTACCTGCCTTTTCTCTTAGTTTTTCTGAATGGCAATTTAGCTACATTAAATATTCTAGGGTTGACATTTGTTACTGCCGGACTTTGTAGATATTGCTTCATTACCTTCTGGAATGTTCCTTTCCTTTGGTGACTCGTTTTTATCATCTAAATACCTACAGCAATTCCTTTTATAAAACATTTTTTTAGTTCAGTAATTTAACCAGGATTCTAGATAGCACGAATTGTGTATCATTAGTTCTCATGTACGCAAAGTGCTCTCTCGAGCCGTAAATTCAATTACACCGTGTGAAGGTGGGAGAGAGAAGCAGAGATTCAGGTTTTCCCTCCCATGACACCTAAACATGAACAAAAATTATTTTTAAAAGGCAAAAATTCTGCCTAACACATAGTTCATGCGTGTGTTTAATGAAGATGAATTGCTACATCGTCGAGATGGTTGAACTGTGGTAAAAACTTTTAATGTCCATCCCAAGGCTGTATACTTAAAAATGAATTTAGACAAAGCACTGTATTATCAGAATTTTATAGTCGCGTGCGCGTATGTGTATATATAAAATCATCTGTCTAAAGGGCAATTCTGCAATCCAAAATAATGTCTTCGAATCCGGTTCAATCAGTTCATATCGATTCAGTTCAGGCCACATCAGCTCAGGTCCATCTAACTGAATACTCCCATTGCTCCAGTCTTGGCCCTCTGTCTTATGAGACAGTACGAATCCAGCCCCAGGTAACGGCTCTCTGTTGCCAGTGTTTGCTCCTACTTCCCTACTTACTCACTTGACAGGAATTTTTCTAGCACTCTCTCCTGAACCTTTGATCTTTTGGCCTTGTGGCCCACCTCCTACTATGTACTTTAGATCTCTCTTTGTTTGGACAACTTATTTGGACCAGTTTCTATGTCCTACCAATTTTAGTTGATTTTTCAAATCTGTTGACTTATAATCTATTCAATTTTGATGACTCTGAAACTCAAAATAAAAAAGACACTTCAGCTAAAGACTAGTTCTAAAAAAACTCATGAGACTAAGAGACTATACTGGACCTCCCTAGCAGTGTATATGATGCACTAAGTTGCCGTGAGACACAAAATAGCAGAGAAAGACCATGTACACTGTGGACTAAAACGACATGGAGGCCTCAATTTATTTGCCACTGTGCTTCTTTGTCCTTGATTATTTAGGCCCATAGCTTCTTCCCCTAACTGGATAGAGCCCGACAGGCTAGCCCAATCTAGAATTCCTTATATGTGTGCCAATGTAATTCCTGAAAAATGCATTGGGAAAGGCAAGCATATAACTGAGCATCAGTCCAAAGTTCTCAAAATAAATTACTTTCCAAATAGTTCAAAGAGATAAAGGAGGCAGACAGACTCTATGTGGCTGGTAAAGAGTTGGCATCAAAGGCAGATGATGGATTTAAACTGCTCTTTGCTGTATTTTTATGCTTTGAGTGACAGCATAAGTGTCTTCCTATTATTCTTGGCAAGGCAGGCAACTCAAATTTTCCCTTTGGTGTTTTTTTTCTTTGGTTTTTTTTTTTTTTTTTAACTGTGGTAATGTAGAATTCTCCAAAACTGAGAAAAAGCATTATGTCATCTTCTCTATAGTTCTGGCCAAAGAATTATTCTCTATGATGTGTATTCTAAGACTTCTATGAATGAAGTTAACCTTGAATTATGGTGATGTTCTCATTGCTCTCCCTGGGACATAGCTCTCACATCCAGTGATGGTTATTAGGTATTTCTTTCTGGCTTTCCTTTCTCAATTTATAAAACCTCTACTCATATTTCTCTGCACTGTATCAGTCTACATCATGTTATAATCCTGATGTGGGGTTATGACCTTCATATTTCCCTCAGTTACAGTACTCAGAGTGGAGACAGGTATGTATAAGGATGTGGGATGTTACAGAATCTGAGAGAAGACTTCCCAAGCCCCAAGATGTGACAGCTGTTTAATCATGTTTAATAACAGATGGCATCTTGAAAGGAAAATAAAACATCAAAAGGCAGCATAGTAGATGAGTATATTAGGATAGTTCCAACTCTTCATTATGGTGGGAAGAGTAGGTCGCCATCTAATTAGCTCAGCATTTATTGGATTCTCAGGCTGTTCTGGAAGGTTTT